>NC_056735.1:998545471-998640471 GCF_019279795.1 Protopterus annectens | reverse complement strand
ATACATTTCTGGGCCATTATTTATGAAATTATTTATTCATTTCATCTCAAGCAGATATAGGGGGTGTACAGTCATACAAGTGGCTGTAATTGTTTGCATTTGTGTATGTCATACATGCATTGAGTATAGTTTTCAGTTATCCCTTCTTTGTTTTCCTTCATATTTGTGGTGTGTTCCTTATAAAAGTTGTCGTGTTTTGTTAAAGTGTGCAGTCACAAAATAATGTCAAATGTGAGTTTCACATTTCAATACCCTTCAGAAAATGCATGCCAAGATAAAACTTGCTACGCTAACAGCTTTCTAAGCATCTAAGAACAATATTTAAAATATGTTCCTTATTTTGGGTGTTTGTCTCTTGATTCTTGGGCTAGGAGGTCGAGAAGGCATTAAGACTGTAATGGGATGCACCATATGGTTCTCCCAAAAGAGAACTAAAATATACTTCAAGATCATTATTTGTGTCTGCGCTGTTTCATTTGATTGCAAGCAAACATCTGATGAGTATGCAGTCATACAAAGGGCTGTAATTGATAGCCACAACTATGTGTATATAAATAATTGCCTCCTGCACAGTCATGGCATAAAGGTAAAAATGATTTTAGCAAACAGGAGCGCAATCATGTTTACCAAGCATGAGTCCATTTAACACTGATGCCACTGAAGGCTGCCCCCCCCCAATCCTCTATCCTAGTAAGCAGCCATTCCTATCATACAAACCCATTCCTACCAGCTCCATTAGAGTCATTCTTTCCCAGACTTACAGTAGTCTGTAAACCAGACTACTCAGCCAAGAAAACAGCTGCTTGTTTTCCAGTAGTCTGTACTCCTGATCCAATTCCACAGGGAATAACCACAGCATGTACCTCTGTGTCTCTTCCTTGAATACCAAAGTACAATATACCTAAAGCACAGCATAATGACCCTACAATATACCTAAAGCACAGCATGATGACCCTACAATAGAATTAGTAAAAGTACAGCCCATTATCTCCAGCTTATTCATGAAACAGCCCTAAATTTGATGAGGTATTAATATCAGGGCAGAAGTGTAAAAGTAGGGTAGTGCACCCAACACATTGTATCCAGAAGTTCCAGGGATTACATCAGGTCTACCTCCTGAGAGATACCTTCCAGGATTCTATTAGTTAAAACTGGGAACATCCAGGTGCCGTAATTCCTTTTCCAAGGGAAGTAGACCCTATTTTGTCTGTCTACCCCTGAACTACGTTTTCTGGACAAAATAGGATGCCTCAGTGTCTGTTGTACCGAAATCTGCAGTCACCAAATATCCAGCTGCCCACAACACAAGGAACCTTAGGCTCACAGTATAGATGTAACCACCATTTATCTATCTGCCTACCAACTATCATTATCTGTCTTATCCATCTTGATTGTGACCCATTTCCATTAAAGGCACAAGAAGATTTCTTAAAAATAAAACATAAAAAGACACAACAAAGGACTGAGAAGATACTAAGCTGGAGGACAAAATAATATAAAGCAGCAGCAGTGGGCTGACAAGTTAAGCATTAGAACAAAATTGAAATGAACTACAGTCAGAATCCCCCCCCCCCCACCAAAACACCAGACAGTGTATGTTTTCAGACAGCAATACTATAGCTATAGCTATACATAGTATTTAATTAAGTTTGTCGAAAGGCACTAATATAGATGTGCATAATATCCAGATGACTGACATCAACAAGCACCTACACATATGCCGAGAATGAATCTTGATGCACGCAAAAACTGAAAAACAAAACAAAAGAAAATGTTTTTTTTGCAGAAGGGCAAGCCCTCCCTGCACCCCCACATCCACTGCTAATTATACAGTAAACTCTCAGTTAACTGGAATTCAAGCAACCAGAAAAAATAGAAGAAATACAGTGCAGTATGAACAATTCAATTTTTCATATGTTGCATTTTCCCCTGCAGAAACATTGTTTACGTTTTTAGAGTTTTAGTGTTTTAAAAAGGAAGATGCAAATAAATTTCCCCTCTCCCCAACCTCAGAACAAGTCAAACCAAACAAGTTAAATCTTTAAAATGTCAACACTTGCGCCATACTGACTCAGTTTGCATCAGATTGTGCATTATCTGTCTCCGATCTCCAACACACACATAGTCCCTTCAGCTTTCATACATGCATTCACTCACTCTCTCCAATCTCACACACACTTTTCAGCTTTCATTCATCTCTCCGATCTGTCACACACAGTCGCTTCTGCTTTCATACATGCATTCACTCTCTCTATTCGGTTCATTCAATTCCAATCCACTCAGCGTGCCACTGAAAACCATTCCACGTGGCATGCTTTCTAGTGTAAATATACGTTTAAAATTATTATTTCAGACAGGCTTTGAATTACTGTATTTCAATATTAAAATCAAACCAATACAGTGTTTATGGTATGGTATGGTATAGTATAGGGTACAGTATGTCAGGTCTGTTTTTAATAGTAACTCAAGAAACCAGAAAGTACACTTATCCTGCATCTACCAATCCCCATGGGTGCTGGTTAACTGAGAATTTACGGTATATACACTGACTCTGAGATTGCACAATTCTTGGAGAAAGGGCAAATTTGTCAATCCAGAAAATCGTCTGATCTATTACTTTTTGTTAACCATCTGTTTAGTTGACCAAATTATGTCAAACAGATAACAGCCAAAGCATCAGTTGGCAAAGTAGCAGAATGCGTATGAATACGTGTGTGTGTGTGTGTGTGTGTGTGTGTGTGTGTGTGTGTGTGTGTGTGTGTGTGTGTGTGTGTGTGTGTGTGTGTGCGCATATACATATATAAAATTATGCAGAAATATAAATTTTTTTTAAATCACAAACTGACGAAGTTCTGTATGGTACTTAAAAGAAAAGTGCTTCAATAAATTTGTGGACACTACTGTTCCACAGTGGAGCCCTTCTGTTATTCGTTTGTGAGTTTTACATCTGTTTTTTTTAATTCAGACATATCTCACTGCAGAAAATAAATAAATACAGATTATAAAAAGTGTATGCCATGGGGTGTGCTTGGCTATTCTCTTGCAACATATGCAGTGTAACTACAAAGCATAACAATGCGATTTTAAATAATGTAGAGGACAGATTTTGAAACAAGTGCATATGAACTTTTTAATAAGAATCATCGGAAGTTTAAGGCTACTGAGTCTTGATTTTTCTTTGCCAGTGCCCACCCTATAATGTACCTTTCCTCTCAGGGTGGCCTAGATCAGTTAAGCCAAAGATGAAATTATGAATACCCATCCAATTATCCGGGTCCCATTTGAAGAAAGACAGTGTATCACACTGGTTTAACTGTGAGGGAGTCTATTTCAGAGGTGAGGGAGATGCTGAGAAATAAACCTGTTTACTGTTAACTTAGACCAATTAGAGGAAGAAAGTGTTCTAGTTTATTAGAATATTTTTTGCAGTACAGGGTCTTGTGTCAAAGGACAGTAGGTGGCTAATTCTGTGAAACGGTTTTAAGCTGCAGATAAATTCATTGTAAGATGTGGATGTTAATTTTTTTTTTTGTAGCATCTCAGTTCTGTTGCGTTTGCAACTTATGGTGACGTAAAATGTCAGTGTCTTGATTAACATATTCATATAAGATCTGTTTAAACTGCGTTTTCCATGGGGGACAGCTGTGTTTCCTACTTTACATTATTTATTTTTATTACTTGAGCTGGGACCTTTCTCCAGCATCCGTCACAAATTATTACATGCATTTACACCCCCATGCCAAGTAGGGGCCACTGAAAATTTATGCATTCAGATTTCATGCTACCTAAATATCCTAATTTCTGTTTTTAGTATAGCGTATGAAGAAGAAGCCAAGGTTAAAGATGTTGCTAATTCATGGCACAAACTTTGCACTTGTGGCACTGCATAACAATACTGAGACAGCAACGACAGCTGCTGATAAAGACGGCTCCACTCTTATCAGAGACAAAGCTAATCAGATATATGTTATGTGGCAGACCTACATGCAGGGCAATGCAAGTTTGAGTAAAATCACTTTTCTACTGCTCTAAATGCAAGTCTTCATTCCTTTTTGGAATACCAAATTACATAAGAACTTAACTAAGCCAGTGTATCAGCCCATAGTGTCTCGAAATATGTTACAAAGGATGCACCTATTTTCAGATTTAAAAGAGTGTGTTACTACCACACATTGACACATAAAAAAGATGCTATAGATATTATAGTTGCTTTGAAAGGAACTGAGTTATCAAATCAAGACCAGGATTCCAAAAGCAGTTTATGCTAAGGATTTTCCCTGAGCTGTCTACCATTGTTATCATGACTGTAATTCTTAAAAGAACATTAAACTTCACTACGTGACTTATGCAAATGAGGAAACATGCAAGCTTTCACACAGTGTCCCCACCCCAGCCAGTTACTCCCAAGTTGGAAAAAAAAAAAAGAAACAGATGGGAAGCTGTCATCTGAATACATCACATGTTTACTTAGCTAAACAGCTGGGAAGCTGTCATCTAAGCACAACACATTGTCTTCTAAGCACCACACATCGTACATGTGTACATGGTTAAGCAGATGAGAAGCTGTCATCTGAGTACATCACACATTTGTATATGTAAAAACAGATGGAAAGCTGTCAACTGAGCACAACAATTCAGACTTTGTACATGACTAAACTGTCATCTGAGCTGTATCACCACTTGGTTGGTCTGCACAATGCATATGTAAAATGTTTTGTAACACAGGCCATTTCGGAACTGCATTCTCTTACTGAATACAGTGATGAAGCTTGGGAGAGTGAATAGCAGCACTAAAGTCCTCTCCTTCCTCCCACCATCCTATATGTTACTGAAGTCTCTCTTTCATTAGTTAGTGACAAGAAATCAGACACCCTTGCTGCCTCATCCTTTTTTAATCTGCCTGCAATATATATGGCAGCACTACTTGATTTTTTTCCTATATTAAACCTTTCCACATTCTAAAGACCTTGAAGATGTCAGACAATGTTGTTTTACAATTTTTTTCAAATACTTTGATTTCATTTGTCACAGTTATTAGTTACTTTATAATACAATGTTCTTTTAGAAAGCTTGTATTTTCATAAATTAAAAGACACAGTGACTGCTTCTCCCATGAACTCCACCACTGTATGTGCTGTGAGTGCGTGTTTTACATTTTATACAGGTGTGTGTATAATATAAACGTGTGTGAGTGTATATACATATATATATACATATATATATATATATATATATATATATATACATATATATATACATATATATATCTGCTGCGGTGGTGGTGCTGCGGTAGCGTTGTCGCCTCACAGTAAGACGTCCTGTTCGATTCTCAGCTAAAGCGTCTTCTGTGTGGAGACATGCGTGAATGGGCGTACCTTCGTTGAAGGTTGTGCGTCAGGCCTGGCAAGTCGCTAAGTAAAAATCTACTGCCAATCATTATCGGACCGTAGTTCCGCTGTAGCGACCTCTAACTAGGAAAAGCCGAAAGATACAACAACATATATATATATATATATATATATATATATATATATATATATATATATATATATACACACACACACACACACACACACACACACACACACACAATATACACCAAGATTAACACCTACCTGAGTGAATTGGCAACACAGACGTAACTCACACCTTCTCCCCCCTAATTTTAGTTTTCCTACGGATATTCTTGCAGCTTTAAATATTGACAGGGATTCATAAAGGTTTTGTTTGACACACCGAATAAAAAAGACAAAAATCAAAATGTATAACATGGCACAATGTCGAATCAGCTGAACAAATTCAGCAGATTCGACATTGTTGCCAAACAGATTACGTGATGTCCATATAGGAGTTCAGGTGAAGGAAACTCCTATACCTAACCATGTTTTTGCAGGGTGGTAAGCCCCCCTGTACCTCCCACACCCCTGCTAACTATATATTCCAACTCCAAGATCACACTACAGTGAGGAAAGGGATGAATTTCCCAAACTGCACTGTACCACGATCTCTTTACAGTATTTCAAGTTTATATTAGCGAATGCACTGTGCATTCGCTGATATAAACTTTTAAGATGGAAATGTTCAGCAAGATGGAAATTCGAACATCCATATTTCGAGTTTTCCATCTGCGGTCCTCTTAACTCGACATTTTAATAGTAAAATATACTCTTTCCAATACGCATTAGGGCTTATTATCAGGGGATGCCTTATTTACCCCTTCCCCCATAGAGCAATCTACATTTATTCATTTATTCATGTACAAAAATCAACATTTGTTCATGTACACAAATTGACATTTGGTACTTTTCTGTTATTGGGCAACAGTTCTAAAAAACGCGTTCACAGTTGTGTGAGAATTCTACATAAACAGTGCAACATTTCAACTTTGGAATATCTACACCTTGGCTTTCACAGTGCAATATTTCATGCTTAACAGAAAGTGCAGAAAAATCTCAATATATGTGTATTGGAGGAGGAGAATAAAACTGAAAGCAGAAGCAATCCATTCTGTTGGTTCGATAATGGAAAAGTTATTCAAATACAGTCATGTCATCTTCTGTAATATTGTCATAAGTCTCCAACTCCCGAATACCAGCCTGAATTTCTAGAGACTCCATTTCCTGTAGAAACATTGGCCCCAATCTGTCATGCCTATCAATAGAGCTCTCCTTAAATGAGCACTGCTTGTCCAAGTAGCCTGCTTCATAGTGCATTGGCAACACAGCTGTCAGTGATTTTATCCCATGAATATTTCACCCAAGTCATGACCTCTTGCAGGCTAGGCTTCACAAAGTTTCCATGCTGACTTCTCTCCATTCTATTTTCAATGTAGTCT
Source organism: Protopterus annectens (assembly GCF_019279795.1). Lineage (NCBI taxonomy): Eukaryota > Metazoa > Chordata > Ceratodontiformes > Protopteridae > Protopterus > Protopterus annectens. The sequence goes on along the minus strand of NC_056735.1, from coordinate 998,633,636 downwards.
GAGTTCCATGTGCAAATGGTCCTTGAATGGCTTGTTTATTGCAATATCAAGAGTCTGGAGATAGGCAGTCATTCCTGCAGGAATCATTATTTGGTCTATTCTTCTCCGTGCAAGGAATTTCTTCATGTCTTTAGCATGGTGAGTGCTGGCTGAATCCCAGACTAGCAGACCTCTTTCGCCACCTCGCAAAAGAAGTGGCAGCATTACATTGACCCACTTCCTTATAACTGCTTGTGTGCACCAGGCTTTTTCGGTTCCAGGAATGTAAATGCCTGAAACAGTTCAGTCTTATCTTTCTTGCCCTTACTAATGATTAGAGGTGGGGTTTTCTTTCCATCTAGATGAATTGCCAAAATACAGGTAACACGTGCACTCTCGTAACCAGTGGAGGGAATGTAGATTGATGAGGCACCGCTCTGATCAATTGTTGTTTAAGATCCTTGGCCCATAAACACTGCAGTTTCATCCATAGCAATCATGTTAGAGAGTTGGTATTAGAAAAGTTGATGCCATCAACAAAGAACTTGAACGGAAGTGCACGTTTAATAACTTCACTATATTCCAGCTTGAACAGTGTTGGTGATCTTCTTAGAGACAGTTCATATCACTGAAGGAAGCCATCCATCCAATGTTGTGATGCTTTGAATTCTTCTGGGAATATTTCTAACAGTGGTGCCATTGCAAGGGCAAATGCTTGAATATCACCCCTGCGCACAACCAAAGCCTTTGCTCTCATGTTAGCAATCCATTCACAGATGATGTCTTCCAACTCAGGAAATAATGGTTGCTGACCTGATCCACACTTGCACTTCTAAGCATTTCCCTCGTCGGCCTGTTGACTGAGGTGATCATACACGGCACACCATTTTCAGACCATTCGGAGATCTAACTTCTCTTTGCAGAAAGCCGTCAGATTCTTTCCCAGGGAGTCCTCCACGATTCCTTTCTTGTACTCGACGGAATAGCTCTTTCTTTTTGCACTCATCTTGTCTGAGGGAGGGTTAATTGAAGACTTACTAGACCAGAGTGGCAACACAAAATGGCGATGGCAGCCATTCTTTATCAAGTGCGTGCACTTTATGCCCGTTGTCTGTACTTTGACTGATCAAAGTACACCTGCCAGTGTTTATGGGCCAAGGATCTCAACCGTCAAGTGTGAGTGATAATTAGGGTTACAGTAAGAATCGTGGAGGACTCCCAGGGAAAGAATCTTATGACATTTTGCAAAGAAAAGTTGGGTGTCCAAATTGTCCGAAAATGGCGAGCAGAGTACGATAACCTCAGTCAACAGGTGTATGTATATATATATATATATATATATATATATATATATATATATATATATATATATACATATACACACATACATATATATTTATATATATATACACACCATATATACACACACACACACACACACACACACACACACACACACACACACACACACACACACACACACACACACACACACACACACAGGGCTTTTTTGTGATGGTACACGCCAGTACACATCTTGGACATGACAACTGGTCATGGTAGGGCTTTTTTTGTGACAGTACATGCCGGTATGGCATACTGGCACATCTGCCGCAACAACTGGTCATGGCATCTACTACATATTATATATAAAACCTATGGACTACTTAACATATGTTTTCCTGGTTCCTGATTTTTTAAACTGCGATTTAATGACTGTAAATTAATATTGTTACAAAGTAACTCCTAAACACACCCGCAAATACATCTGATGTTTGGGTGCTGGACAAAAATAAAGAATGGTATTTAGAACTTTTGGGGGGGTTCTTTTGGGATCCCAATCAATACTCTTTCAAAAATAAGAATATTTTGAAAAAGTTAAGTCTTTGTTAATAATATGTCTCATATTATAAGTATAATACATTTACAGTATAAAATGTACAGTTAGTGTAAATTCTTACATTTCAGTTATATGAATAGCTCATAACACTACTAGCAGTGACGTTTAATAAAAGTTGTGCTTACTATATGCTTACTATATGTCTGATCTGTGTTTCCTTTATGGTGTTCATTTAGTAGTCTATTGAATAACTAAATTTATTTAAAGCATGCCAATTCCTAACCACTCCCAACTCAGTACTGTGTGAGGCACGTGCCATGGTATCCATACAAGAGCAGATGAAGTTTTTCTGGCCTGCTTAGGGGCATTACTAGTGTTGTGCAAGTTACTTATAAAAGTAATAAGTTACTATTACTAGTTACATTTCAGTGAAAGTAATATATTACCATTATTTATTACTTTTCTAAAAAAAGTAATATATTACTATTACTAGTTACTAAAGTAACACATTATGGTTTAGTTACTTTTTACATACGTATAGTTTATCAATTGTCATACTACATGTCACATTACAATCCACCAATCACTCAATAAACATAGTCTCTGCAGAAGTAAAATTCATCCAAATAATTCCACATTAAAGACATCTGTAACTAATGAAGAGGTTGCTACTGGCAAAGAGACTTTACATTTCAATGTTTCATCTACAAATTCACTGCCTCCTACCCTTAAAGAATTAACTGCCTATGTTACATTAAAAAAAATGAGAGGCTGGTAATACTCCAGTAGTGAATGACTGACAACAAGTTCAAAGTTACTAGGCATGTCACAGAAAGGAGGACACACTCAGGATGTAGAACGCCTATCCTCCCCCTTAAAATGCACCAAATAATCCGCAATCAAAGGGACACTGCAATGTCAGCACTCCATCTACATGGTGTGGGAGTATAATCCAAAGCCTTCTGCACCAAAGGCAATTACGCTACTAACACTGCTTTCAAATTCTACAGCACAAACAGTAACTGCCATTTGATAAAACAGTTAGTTGCACACTGAAAACAGACTTAGCATGAGCAACAGTAAACTTATCTTCCCTAGAAACTCACAACTCCATGAAATGAAATGAAACTCATAATCCATTGAAAATGCACTGAAACTCATAATTCCCAGAAAATGTACTAAAACTCAAACTTACAGATCTGTCAGCAGTCTTGTAGTTGGTGTACAGGATTCATGCTCTTGTCTACACTCTCCACTGAAGTTCACAATTCCTTCAGGCTCTTGTCTCCTGTAACCAAGTTACAGAGTCAAAACCTGATCAAGTTAATTAACTAACCTGTCCTCCTTCTTAACTAGGGCATTACATACCACAGCTCTATACCTCTCAAAATCTTAGCAAAAGAAATCTGAACAAAGCGTAAAATAATGGGGGGACAACAGCCCCAAAATAAGGACAGATTTTAAATATTGCTCTTATAGACTTCGAAAGTTGGTAAAACAACAACATTTGTCTTAGCATGCATTTTCTAAAGGAAATGAAGTCTGGAACTCAAATAAATGACATTATTTATTTATTCCAGTCATCAGCGATTTTCCAGAAAACCAAAAAATGTTGAAGAATAGGCCAAAAATACGAGACAAAAATCTGGACAATTGAGAGATACACATACACCTCTTAGTGCAAGAAATCTGGATAAAGCCTAAAATAATTGGGATACAATGACCCAAAATAGGGATACATTTTCAATATTGCTCTTTTTAACTTAAAGAGTTGCTAGAATAACAAGCTGTGTGTTAGCATGTATTTTCTGAAGGATATGATGTCTGAAACTCATATATGTCATTATTTAGTGACTTCAGTCCTCCACGATTTGCCAGAAAACCACAAATTTTATGACAATCATACCAAAACTATAATGTTAAATCTGGACAGTTAAGAGGTATGTTAAATACACACACACACACACACACACACACACACACACACACACACACACACACACACACACACACACACACACACACATCAACAAACGGCTAGTTTAAATTCCATACACACTACACACATCTACTCTCTCACATAGCAACACACATACCTACTCTCTCGCACAGCAAACACACACCTATTCTACACAGACACACACACACACACACACACACACACACACACACACACACACACACACACACACACATTCCCTTTTATACAACTAACAGCTAGTTTAAATTCCATACACACTACACACACTACTCACATAGCAACACCCATACCTACTCTCTCACACAGCAGTATACACCTACTCTCTCACACAGCAGCATACACACCTACTCTCTCGCACAGTGACAGCCACATACACACCTACTCTCACACAGTAACACGCATGCACATTATGTCTCATACAAACAGAAAGGATAGTTTAAATTAAATCCACATACATACACACGCACTTTTACTCTCATACAGAAAAAAAACATATATATATATATATATATATATATATATATATATATATATATATATATTTACTATCACGTTTGTGAGTGGCAGGCAGTCAAGCATAGGATTGCTGAAGTGCAGTTTGCAAGTAGGCAGTTTTGTGAACCAAAATACATCGACTACACAACACCAAATGGTTAGTGTAGTTTGAGTATTTGAGTTTAGGATTTTGAGTGCCGGTCGCAGTTCAGTGAGGAACAGGGAATTAACCAATTTTCTCAGTGTAGTGAGATCTCGGAGTTGGCATATATAATTTGCAGGGGGTGTGGGTGATGCAGGGGGGCTTGCCCTCCTGCAAACTAGTAAAATTCATTTTCCATTGACTCTAGAGTGTCACAGTACATTACAGTGCATAGCTTGGATGACTGACATTACCTCCTGCTATGTCGAATACATCAAACTACAGGTGCCAATGTATTCAGTTTCGAGTTTGCTGCTTGTTCGCTGTTGCTGCTTTCCACATTTCAATTTGATGTTGAATCCGGTCGACGTATGCAGTTTCAAGGTTTCAATAGTAAACCATATATATTATATATATATATATATATATATATATATATATATATATATATATATATGTATTATATATATATACATACACACATACTCACATATACATATATACACATACATACGCACACATTTCTCTTTCAGTGGAGTGGCTATTTTAAATTCTGCGCACAAGTGCAGAATGTTTACGTCCACGTTGGTGTGTGTGATGCATACAGTGTTCTCTTAAAGGAGAAGACGCTGCCCCCACGGAGTACAGATGTCAGGGAGGAAATAAGTAATGGCACCGTCATGCAAATTTTCTACTGATGCTCACCTATGTCTGCATGGAGAGAAGTAATTCCTGCATTAGTAGTCAAACATACAAGATATTGATATACACCTGGGTACAGAGCACAACTTATACATATTGTTTTTTAAAGAAACATAAGCACAAATAAAATAACAGCCCACCCTGGACAGTGATTAAAAATAAAAATATGACAAGGGAAAGGTCTCAAAGTTATCATTATGAAATTAACGAATATGGCAGTACTTTAGTGTGTACGATTAAGCAATAACTTAGTAGAAACAGTGGAACTGAAAGGTACATCTTATGGTGGACACATCCACAAGTGCAAACACATTTACATGTAGGACAGCAATTGCATGTGGGAAATCTGGCACAGTGTACAAGTGTTTATTATTGACAACTGTTGCAAACCGCTCATGTCTGCGGTGCAGAAGTGGTCTGGCAGGGAAAATAGGTATGATGGTAAGGAGCTGTAAATATAATTCATCACACTTCTTCTACTTTCAAACCAACACTGCCTTAACAGTACGCAAATCAAACATTCTGCATCCCAGTAAACAATGGAAACAGAGATGCCAAACCTCAACTGTATTCTGGGTTCTTGACAATGACATTTCATTTAAGTCATTTACGATCTAAAACAACTAAATAAGATGGGGAAAAGAGATGGAAAACATGTCACTTATTCTCTAGAAGTGAATTTCCTAAGGTTTCCGAAGACATGTCACTCCCTAAAATATTTAATAAGATCCTTGCCCTCCAGGAGAAATTTTGCTATCAAATCATAGAAAGCCTGAACGACCTCGTCATCATGAAGAAAAACAAGTGCTACCAATTGTTTGACACACAGCTGGAATGACAGCATTGACCACACAGTGGTGCTAAACCAAGGTGCTGTACTTCTCTCCACATGTTCTGCCCAAAATGAAACAGGCAGCCCTTATTAACAGCACCAGGAACATTGCATCATATGCTCTTTTTAACTGCAATCTCAAAATTGCAAAAACGTAACATACATGAGGTGTGAGATCAGGCACACACATAACCTCAAATACAGCCTGACACAAGATGTTATACACCCTCAGGGACTTCTGTGACATCAAACAGTGAACAAGTAGAACTCATTTGCTATGTAGACCACACATAATGAAGCTGTGCTGTATAACTGATGAGTCATCAGTTGTACAGCATGATTTGATACAGTCTAACTAGACCTTAATGGGGTGATATCGTCCACGTTGGGAACCACTGGTTTAAGCAAAAGTAATGCACATTTACATTACTAGTTACTAAGAAAAACTAATATATTACTACTACTTTGTCTCTATTTTGAAAAAGTAATGCATTAAAAAGACTACAGTATCAACTCTTTGGACTTTACTAACCACAGCCTGAAAGATAATTTACCATTAAATGGAAAAAGCAGTCTTCTCTTTCATTCAAGAAATTTAAGAATCTTAAGACTGTTGGCCAAATGGACATTAAAGAACAGAACAAACAGAACAGCATCATACTTCAATACTTGGTTGACTGTACTGACAACTTTGGCGAAAAGGACAACATTTCTAGCTGATATGGTTTGAATACATCATTGAAACAACCTCTTCATTCAAGCTGATTAGACACCTATGCAAATAGTTAGGTTTTATTGTTATGTTAGTAATTTTATTGTATTATTCATTTCTATTTCTATTTTCTGTGGTATACATTATCCATGCTTTATATGTATTGTAATATAATATTCTTTACTTGCCTTAAAACTTTAACATAACTGGGCAATTAATAAAAGAAAAAACAAGGAAAAAGTAACACGTTATATTACTAGTTACTAGAAATTGTAATTACAGTAACATGTTACTTTTGTAAAGCGTTACTCCTATTACTGCACATTAGACACCTCAGAGGTAGAGACCTACCTTCCATCAACTATTTTTTTCTGTCATTTCCTGTCATTTCTGATTTGCGTTTTATAACAAGCAGCTAATGCAAGCCTGGCGTTAATTGGAATGTTTTGCTTTTCTCGCAGTCTACTCATAGGGTCTAGCTTATAGGGCACTGATAGTCACTTTCTGGCTTTTACAGTAATTACTGTAATGTAAAACATGCAGGTGTGAAATGGGCAAGCACAGTAAGTGGATTTGGCTCAAGCGGGTGCTTTTGTGGTCCCTGCTGGGTAGTGTGGGCTTGATTTCCTGGTAAAATAATGCAAGGCAAATGTACAAATTTTGTTTTTAGGCATTTTCTGGAACCAAAATTAATCATTACAAGTAGGCGTTCCTTTTAGTTTGTTGTCTTGACATTCTATAGTGACAATGTTTTCCTGAGCAAGGGGGTGTGATGTGGTTTGGAAGGACTACTTTCTTGCCATGTTATGTAGGAAGGAAGTATTCAATTTTTTTTTGCCTATTTTTACATCAGGTAAAACAGACAATTGAGTAGCTATGCTTTTAGCTGCTATGATTGCTTCCTAGTGTGTGTGTGAGTGTGAGTGTGTGTGTTGCAGGGAGGGTCTGTTAGAGAAAAACTCTTTTTTTGCCTTGCTCTTGAAATCCTGTTTAGCAGAGCATACTCTAAGAGTGGCATATTGAGCATATAACTTGCCTCTAACCCATGCTACTGAAAGCATGAATTTTGACTACAGGAAATATGTAAATAAAAAAAAAAAGTTTAAATAGCACGCTTAACATTAAAAGCAAACAATTATATAAATACACATATTTAAATGACAGGCTCAACATGGTCAAAACTCTGTTATTTTGGAATAAAATAAACTAAAATCTACCATTTAAATTGTTGTAACACAGGCTAGGACCTGCTGTTTTCAGTAGTCTTCAAATGGAGAAAACACAGCTTTGTCATAAGTCATAACAGCTCTTGGTTCTGTTCCCAACTGGGATGCTTCTTCTACAGATTCTACATGTTGTCCTTTTATCTATGTGGGATTTCACTGGGTGCTTCTGTTTCCTCTAAGTCCCACATCCCAAGCACTGCTGTTACGTGACTTAGTGATCCACCAAGTAACCCATAGGGACCGTATAAGTATGCCAAGTCAGTGAATGATTGTGTGGATCCTGGGATGGAACATCATCCTTTCGAAGACTGGTTCTGTTGCTTGCACAGTTTGCTAGAACAGCCTCTTGCGCCTCCCATCCCAGAATAGGATACAGTGGTACTTCATAATGAATTAATGCTCTGATCTAGGAGGATCAAAAATTTGACTTGTATTCTGGACATACAGTGCATTTTCTACCCTAAGCAAAAGTCAGGTAGATACCTATCTCTGAAAGAACCGAGTATAATGTAGTTAGACAAAGCTGTTAGCATGAAGTGCTTGTAAAAGCTTGTGTTAGTAAGCCATATCTAAATCATCTTTTGACAGTTCTTATTAAAACTCTTAGGAAATTATACTTGTACTTGCAGGTACATACAAAGCCTGCTTTTGGTATGTATGTTTATTAGACCATGCCGGAATTACCCTTCAACAGTTCTTAACTGTTCAGCACTGCTATATTTTTAAAGCAATACGATATATTTTATTTAAAAAAAATCTTTACAGTGTGTCACATTTTTTGAATCTATGAAATGTAATTCTTTCTTGGGGGCGTTGGCCATAGATCATTTGAAATAGCAGCATTCAGCTGTAACATTATCTAACTTACTACTTAAATTTATCCCCAGATTCTTCAGTGAAAAGGTGCTATTATGAATGTTCTGCGTTCCGACTTTTAAAAAAGATTTTTGGAATATTATAAATCAAAATAAATATCATTTACAAAAGCAGCTGTATGATGGTGCTGTAAATGGCGTGCCTAAAGTTTACGTCTCCTGTGCTGTGAATTTCAGTCTTCCTCATTTTCCATGTACAGCAGTGCTACTGATTAGGCTACGTATTATATGACGACAGTGTGGGTCGGGACTCGTACCTCTCAACTAGTATGATTTTTTGCAGAGTACTCATTATATTTAATAGCTTCTTCATTGTGGAAAGAATTTATTGTCCTCATGTTTGAGATCAGAAATATACTTCAGTGAATCACTGTGCATTCTATGCAAATGCATACGTACTTCGCTAAATACTAGACCATTCACCCTTTAATGATGGACAAAATCACTAGCTACTTTTCTGGGACAGGATGTCTTGTAAATAAATTAACATGATTGAGAGAGGATGATCCAAATCTCACAGTTTCTAGTGATGCTACGGGGGTGGTGTCTATGCCAAGTGTTGCTCCTTCTTCGAGCAGTAATTTTACTGACGAGCCAAATGGTGCTATGGAGGTGGAGTCCTTACCAAGTACTGCTTCTGCTTTGTGCAATAATGTCATTGATGAGGCTGCTGATGACACAGAGTGGCCTGACTGCTAGACTTTGGAACAGAAAAATGACTAATGCAGTAAGTACAGCTGGCTGTCGATTCACAATAAGAAACTTGGATGTAAAACGTGCTGTATTGTGGGGGGGGTGTCTTGGCATGGAGACTAAGAATGGCCTCAAAATTGCAAAAGAATGGGCCAATGACTTCATAATTTTCTTTGGTAAAGTTGACAGCAACAGTTAACATCCCTATGAAAAAAAAATTTGACCACAAGAAATCTGTGAGTCACAAAGCTACCACAAAACGTCTTGAAGAAGCTGACAAAAAGATTCTGGAGCAGACTGTTTTGAAGGCCCAGGAAAAAAACTAAAAACTGCCATAACGATCATTTTTTTGTACTGCCTATAAAGCGGTGAAAGAAAACAAAAGCTTTCATAATTTTGAGTCAGAAATTGATTTACAAGAACTAAACGAAGTTGATATGGGATGCTTTCTTCATTCTACAAATGCACGCATCAACATAGTTAATCAAATAAGCGATGAAATGAGAAAGTCACATTGAGCAGCAAAATACTGTTAATTATTGAAGAGTCAATGATGTTGAGCAACAAATCGACACTCATCATTTATGTTAATACCGGTCTTGCAAACAGTGGAATGAACTTGGCAATAAATTTATTTTTTTACTTAATTGAACTTGAAAACATGAAAGCACAAGGGATTTTTAATTCTTTGCTTGAGTGCCTTAAATCTCAGGGTTTAACAGAGGACTACTTTAAACGTAACATGGTTTGCTTTGCTTGTGATGGTGTAGCCATTATGCTAGGAGGATGTAAAAACGGTGTTAAGAAGCTAATGACGAAGTTTCCATTGATTATCTTTTAGCACTGTATGAATCACAGACAGGAACTCTGTCAGTAATGTAATCAAAGCGGTTTCAGGCATTAACAGATTTAAAGTGTTTATTCATGTATGCGCTGTACTAATCCTCACTAAAAAATAACAAAATTACAGATGTGCGCAAAACAGCTAGACACTCAGATTCTAAAAATCAGTCGAATTCTAATCACATGATGGGTGGCATCAAGTTACTGTACCATGTCTGCAGTTTGGGAAAAGTAAGAAGTTCTGGTTAAACATTTTGAGGAATCCAGACAATGTCCATCATGTGACTGAACACAGCAGTGTATGGGTGGGGGTTACAAAAAAAAATTCACAACAACGGAGTTTGTGGTAGATCTTGGCTTAATGTGCAATGCCCTTCATGAACTGTCATAATTAAGCTTGCAACTGCAAGACCGCAATATCAATTTGTACAAAGCAAATGAAAAGATACAAATGTTTGTTCAACTTTTCAAAGAAAGGTGCACAAATCTGGGTCACTATTATGAGATGGCTACAATGGTTGTGCAAAACCTCGAGTTCAGCAGCATGTTGCTTTATAGCAAGGACTGCAAACATAACCCTCCAATTGATCCAAATGTGTTTTACACAAAACTTAATGAATCAATGTCAAGAAGGCTGCTTGACAATGGCAGATTTGCACAACATCTGCTCGTATTTGATCAAAAGCAATTGGCCAGAGGATGTACATAATCATTTGACCAATGGTGAAAAACAATTAGGGGTATCTATAAAACACTACAGTTGTTATCAGAAAGAGATGCAATTTATGGATTCCTTCAGTACCTCATCGAAAAACAGTCTAAAAAACTGCAGCCACTATTGCATGCTCTTAGTTGTAATCCAGTTTCATCAAGTGAGTTTGAATGTGGGTTTTTACAAATGAATCTAATTGTTACTCCAGTGAGAGCCTCTTTACATATAAGCACCGTCTCCACACTTCTCTTCATATGATGGTTGGCCCTCCACTCACGTGCTTTGATCCTATGAGACACCGGACAAAGGAGGGGGAACAGTTTTGATGTATCAAACAGAATATGAGACTCATATACACAACATGTTACAAGACTCGGAGCAATACGAACTAGTTTCGAGAAATGAAATTAACATTTCTTTTGCTAAGATTAACTACCAACTTTTTGATCATCTTCTACAGAATGTTGTTAATGAAGAACTTTATAATTATTTACATGTTGACAAACCAAAAATTGCAAAAATTGTTGGTATTCCTAAAACACATAAAACGTTAGAACCACTAAAATTTAGGCCCATAGTAGCAGGGTCTGGTAGTATCACGGAACCGCTAGCTAAATTTATTGATACAACTTTAAAGCCTTTTGTAGCCTCCATTGCCCACATATGTAAAGATTCTTGGAATTTTTTTAAGACAAATTGATCAGAAGTTTTTTAATTCCCAGGTACTAATGGTTACGGTGGATGTGGTCGAACTCTTTCCGAGTATTCCACATGAAACAGGTCTAGAATGGTTCAGCCAAATTCTAGCAACGGAGGGGGGTCAATTGGCCACAACCACTAACCCATTGTTAGAATTCATGGAGATTATCCTGGAGAACAATTTCATTCATTTCAATGGAGAATTTTACTGTCAGAAGAAAGGTGTGGCAATGGGGGCCCCATGTGCATCCCTCTATGCAAATATGGTCCTGTACTTCTGGGAAAAGAAAAGTACAGTTTTGTACCTACCATAAATGTAGATGTCCGATAGATATGCAACTGCAGTCATAACATATGGGTTGTCCTGCCTCAGGCAGCCCTCGGTCGGCCGGATTCCAAAGTCTGGGTCCGATGTCGGCTGATGTCGCATCGCATTTCTCTCCGACGTCAGAGCGGCTGGAGTACATAAGCATCAGCAGACGCCATTTTCTTCAGTGTTTCTTGCCCCAGATGCCAGGTGCCCTCCAAGGAAGGCTGTAATCAAATTGGAAGACAAAAACAGGATTCCAGACAAATAAATGAGTAGTAAACAGATACACCATAACAGATATCCCCAGCTAAGAGAAACAGGGATAGGAGTGGACCCTAGGCATAGAGGGGTATGGAGGGAGGGAAAATCCGACTGCAGTTGCATATCTATTGGACATCTACATTTATGGTAGGTACAAAACTGTACTATGTCCTTCAAGAATGCAACTGCAGTCATAACATATGGGTAGAATACCATAGCTTAGCTGGGGGAGGAGGAATGCTCTAGGAAAAAGATGGTGTGGCAATCAAACCCTGCAGGACTGCCGAAGCAAAGCCTGCTCTGGATCTGGAGTAGAGGGAGATTGTAGTGTTTGGAGAATGTATGCACGGAGCTCCATGTAGCAGCTTCTAGAATGTCCTTAGTAGGCACCCCTCTTAAGAATGCTGTAGAGGTGGCTGTAGCTCTGCTAGAATGTGGTCTGACATTGGCTGGAACAGTCTTTCCATGAAAGGAATGACAGAATCTGATGCAATGTCCAATCCATTTTGAAATAGTCTGTTTTGAAATTGCTTTTCCTTGGACTGCAGGGGCGTAAGCTACAAAAAGTTGTTCAGACTTCCTACTGGTCTTGGTTCTGTCCAGGTAGTATCGAAGTTGTCTGTGAATGTCCAAGGTATGTAACAGTCTTTCCCCCTTATTCTCAGGATTGGGGAAGAAAGCAGGCAGATGAATAGCTTGATTTAAAGAAACCCTAGATACCACCTTTGGCATAAAAGTAGGGTTGGTCCTTAATGAAACCCTGTCTCTGTGGAAAATTATGAATGGTGGTATTGCCATTAGGGCCTGTAGTTCCGAAACCCTTCTTGCTGAGGTAATTGCCAACAGGAAAGCTGTCTTCCATGAGAGAAATTGCAAGTCAACTGAAGCTGCTGGCTCAAATGGAGGTAGAGTCAGTTTTTCTAGGACAAAATTGAGGTCCCAGGCTGGCACTGGGGCCTTTCTTGGTGGCTTAATGTTCTTGATTCCCCTGAGGAATTGCCTTAGCAAAGGATGTGAAAAGACAGGCAGATCAGTGTTATATCTAGCTGAACTAGCTGATGCATGTATCTTTATGGAAGAATATGAGAGTCCATTCTTTAGCATATCTGCCAAATATTCCAGGATGAGTGGGATGTTCAATAATGATGCATCATGCCCCTTGCTGGTATTCCAAATGCTGAATCTCTTCCATTTTGCTAAGTAAACCTTTCTGGTGGATGGTCTTCGAGCCTCTGTTAATATCCGCTGAACTTCCTTGGAGAGAGATAGGTTGAGGTTATTCATGGGATCTCCCAGGCTGTTAGCTGCAGTGTCTGAAGGTTTGGATGCACTGTTTTGAAGTTGTGTTGAGTCAAAAGTAGAGGCCACTTGGGGAAGGGCCCACTTCTTGGTGTGACATATGCTCCATAGTAGTGGATACCAGTGTTGTCTTGGCCAGTCCGAGCTATTAGGATCCCCTTGGGTCTCTCTGCTTTGATCTTTAGTAATACTGAGGTCATCAGTGGCAGAGGTGGGAATGCATAGATTTTTAGGAAGTTCCAGTTGAATGAGAGCATCTATTTTCCAAGCTTGTGGATGGTATGTCCTTGAGCAGAATTTTTGTAGATGATGGTTGAGGTGAGAGGCAAATAGGTCTACTTCTGGCCTGCCCCATGTCGAAGTGAGCTGTGTGAAGATCTTCGGATGTAACCTCCACTCGTGTGGATCTGTGAAATTCCTGCTTAGGCTGTCCGCCAGCACATTGTCTTTGCCTGGAACAAACTGGGATTGTAACTGAATGTTTAGGCTCAGTGATTTTTCCCAAAGATGCATTGTCAGTCTGCAAAGGGGGTAAGAATGGGTGCCCCCTTGCTTGTTTATATACCACATCACAGTGGTGTTGTCTGTCCGTATCAGTAAATGGCCTTGCTGAAGTTGGTGTTGAAAGGCCTCGATGGCATCCATTACTGCCAGCATTTCCTTTTGGTTTATATGCAGATGTGTTTCCTTTGGAGACCATTGTCCTTGTATACACCTGCCTTCCATGTGTGCCCCCCATCCAAGGTCTGAGGCATCTGTGGTCATGGTCTGTGTTATCTGTGGTTTTTTGAATGACATACCTGTGTTTGCCTGGCTTACCGAGGCCCACCATAGGAATTCCTTTTGTAGGCATGGAATGAGCGGTATGGTTGTCTCTAAGTTGTTGCTGTGCTGAGACCATAGGCTTTTTAGGTACCATTGAAGCTTTCTCATGTGTAGTCTTGCTAATGGAACCAGGAGAATGCAGGATGCCATGTAACCCAGGGCCTGTAGGAATCTCCTTGCAGTCATCTGGGTAGGTTTTGCCAAATCTTTGAAATAATGAGTTAACTTCTCTTGCTTGTCTTCTGTTAGGTAAGCCATTTGAGAGGCTGTGTCTAATTTGACTCCTAAGAAGATTATTTGCTGGGATGGCTGAAGTCTTGACTTTTGGAAGTTGACTGTGTATCCCAGAGCTTGTAATCGTATGACATAGTCCAAGTTTTTTGTCAACATCAATTTGTCGTCCGCTTGTATGAGGCAGTCGTCCAGGTACGGGTAAATTTGGATCCCCTGGAGCCTGCAATGAGCAATTACTGAAGCCAGGCATTTTGTGAATACACTGGGCGCAGTAGATAAGCCAAATGGCAATGCTGAGAATTGATAATGCTCTGGCCCTGCAAGAAATCTGAGGTATCTTCTGCAGCTGTGTCTGATAGGGACATGCAGGTATGCCTCCTTGAGGTCCAGAGTAATCAGCCAAGACCCCTTGCCCAGCATGGGAAGGAGTTGCTGTAGAGTCAGCATTTTGAACTTTGGTACTATGAGAAAGGTGTTTAATGCGGACAAATCCAGTATTGGTCTCCATTGAGATTCTTTTCTTGGAGCAAGGAACAGTCTTGAGTAAAACCCCTGGCCTTGTTCTTGTTGTGGAACTCTTTCTATTGCTTTCATCCGAGTCAGCAGAGAGATTTGCTTGATAGCCTCTGCCCTCTGGTTTTGTGGTAGGTTTGGCATGCCTTTTCTTGGTAAAGTATGAAAATGGAACCTGTAACCTCGGTCTATAATGTCCAAAATCCATTTGTCCTTTGTCAATCTGTGCCAATTGTCTGCAAACAGAGATAATTTCCCACCCAAGGGAGCTTCTATTTGTTCCCTGGTAGGCGGAAGAAGAGGAAAGTCATTGAGACTGTGGCTGTGGGGCAGGTGAAACCCCTGTGTCACTTCTTTGGTTTGCTGGCTGCCATTGTAGTCCCCTGTAAGGACCTCTGTATTGTCCTCTTCCTCGGCCACGTCTGTTTTTACCCCTTTAAAATTTTTCAGGATTAGGAAAGGACCAGTTTTTTGAAGGCCAATTCCTACTGAATCTGGGGGGTCGAACCTGGAGGAAATCTTTCACCATCTGAACTGATTTTGCTTTTTCCTCGATGGACTTTAACACATCCTTAGCATTAGCACCAAAAAGCTGGTTCTTTTCCAAAGGTGCATCCAGAAGTTTTGCCTTTACATGATCTGGTAGAGGTTGATCTTTTAACCATGCATGTCTACGAATGACTGCCCCTGTCATAGCTGCCCTACATGAAGCTTCCAGTGCATCATATCCACACTGCAGGAAGTGATTGCTTACTTGCTGAGAGTTATGTACAGCTTCCTGCAAAGACTTCCTGTCTAAAGGATCAGGAGAGGCCAATGTTTTCTGTAAATCTTCTAACAGGAAATCCTGATATTGTAACATATGAAAAAGGCAATTCAAAGCTCTCATAGATAAAGTAGTGGAGGTGTAAACCTTTTTACCCCATCTCTCTAATGACCTAGCTTCCCTGTTGGAGGGCAAAGGATTTTTAGAGGTGGAAGCTGAAACACCTTTAGGCCCCTGAGAAATAGTTTCCAAATCAGCAGTATGGGCCCTGAATAAATGGGAATGTGTTTCTGGGATCCTGTAATACCTGTCTGGCTTAGATGGAGCAGGAGGAAGAGAATCAGGGGTAACACTAGAGTCAGAATATAAATCATCCAAAACATCAAGCACAGGAGGAATAGCTAAGGGCCTGTGCTGGGGCTTTTTAAGGAAAGTTCGAAGGTGCTTTCTGGAATCAGAATATTCCTGGCCTTGCCACTTGAAATGTTCCCTCATGGTATGCAGAACTTCCCTAAAAGAAATATCCTCAGGAGGGGAGGCCGAGGGGATGGAATCCTCTGCATCCGAGTCCTCATAGGTCTGGAAGAGCTCTTCCTGGCCATCAGAGTGGACAGAGTCCTCAGAATCTTCATCTGAAGGAATAGGGTCAGAGGGTTCAACCCGGGGCCTTTTATCAGAAGGAGGCTGGGATCCTCTCTCAGGATGGGCCTGTGAACCTCTAATCATAGAAATTAAGTCAGCAGCCATAGTCATAATTTGTGTCTCTGGAGTAGGCTGAGGTAAGGCTTTAGCAGTAAGATGCTTGGTCTTGCTGGCTGCCTTAGCCCTAGTGTAGGCCTTAATAGACATGGCCATAGGAGGCCTGGCAGCTCCACGTGCAGGAGTGACCTTATCTACAGCAATGGTCTCGGGCATTTCCTCGGTTTCGGTATCCGGAGGAAAATCAATAACTGGCGGAGTGATATCCGGAATCGGAGTCGTCGGTAATGCGGTGTCTTCAGTTCGGAGCGGTGGAATAACCGTCTCAGGGGGAACCGGAGCACTCGCGGTAGGTTTTGGTGTGGAGTCGGTGGTAGATGCGGGCCGAGGATGTCGGTCCCGGTCTTTACGTTTCTTGGGAGTTTGCGATGTCGGAAGTTCCGACGGCATTGTATAAGCAAATTTTTCGCCGAAAAAATCTTCAGCGAACTCCGCTCGGCGCCTGAGAGTGCGCTTGTTGAAGCGAGCACAGGCTACACAGGCCGAGACGTCGTGGTCTGGGCCAAGGCAAGGAAGACAGTAAGAGTGGAAATCCTTATGAGGTATTTGTTTACCACAAGAAAGACAATTGTTAACTTTTTCAGTAATTTCTGACATCGGCTGAGGCAAGAAAAGGTCCCCAACGGGGTACTTAGCTTTTTTGATGACTTCGGAATCGAAGAATACAGAAGCTGACCGACCGGCACTTGCGAACCGCTTCTGCTTCGGGCACCGCGCGGCAAGAAAGACTGAAGAAAATGGCGTTGGCTGATGCTTATGTACTCCAGCCGCTCTGACGGAGAGAAATACGACATCAGCCGACGTCGGACCCAGACTTTGGAATCCGGCCGACCGAGGGCTGCCTAAGGCAGGACAACCCATATGTTATGACTGCAGTTGCATTCTTGAAGGACATTTTGTTTTTTCCAGTAGATGGCAGCATGACATTTTGTACTACAGAAGGTTTTTGGATGACATCTGTATTTTTTGGTTGGGAGAGGAGGAGAGTTTTATAGAGTTCTGGCAATACATCAACAACACTACACCTTTCTTGAAATTTACATACAACATTGACAAGAATGAATTACACTATTTAGATGTAACCATTGAGAAGGATTATGATAATAGATGTTTTAAATCCAAACTATACATGAAAAGCTCATACTCCAACTCTTACCTCCATTTTAACAGTGGACATCCATACTTCCAAAAGAAGGGTATCATTAAAGGCCAGTTGATCCGGGTCGTGAATGTGTAGTACATTAGGAGATTTCACAGAAGAAGTGCAAAATTTAAGAAGTTATTTTATGGAGAAAGGTTACCCAGAGGTCCTGTTTGACAATTTAGCACAGGAGATTTACCGGAAAAGAGAAGTTTACTACCCCCCTCTTTTAGGAGCAGGTTCTCCCAATCCTACACAGAAACATCAACAGAATGTAACGGAGGTTAAAAACAGTTTTATTTATACCTTCAATAAAAATGCTGAAGAAATTGAGGGTATTGTTTCTCAATATTGGCCCATTTTGAGTCTACATGAAGAAACAAAATGTTTAGTCACAGACCAACCACATTTTGTAAGAAAAAGAAATAAGAATCTCAAGGAAATTTTTGAAACTATACATATTTTGGACATGGATAAAAACAAAAAGAAATGGGGTACTTATTCTTGTGGCAATTGTAAGCAATGCCAAGCCATGACAAATCAGGATAGAGTGAACATCCCTTCCAGGAAATGTAAGTATATCTGAAAGAGACATCATAATTGTGGTACAAAAGGGGTAGTGTACTTAAGGATCTGTAAAACCTGTGACAGTTTTTATATAGGAAAAACAGAACGACACTTGAGGAAAAGGGTTTATGAACATTTTAACGATGTAGCTAAGCAGAAAGAGAGTAATGCCTTTTACAAACACTCCCTTATATGTAAAGAAATGAATATCAAATTTATGGTACTAGAACAAGTAACACAGGACAGCAGAGGTGGAAGTTGGGAAACCAGATTAGAATATCGGGAGCTGTATTGGCAACTGAAATTGAATTCCAACAGGTTCCCAGGCTTGAATGACAGTATTAATATCAAAAGCGTATTGAAATTAAGGAAAGCTCGCTTGTAACACTATGGATTCCCCTTTCCTTAATAGGTTGAAACAGCATAGGGAAACTTATACTAAAAGAAAAGAATTTCCCTCTAGTCAACTTAGCACATATGGTAAGATACTAGATATAAGTGGGGTTTTACAGATGTGCACATGAGAAATTTTAGTGAGGGAGTAGAGTTTGCCATCCCATTTGAGTTGTTTAGGCACCCTGAAATATGAGAAGATCATTTTAATATAAAGTTTCTTCAGGAACATTTTTAAGAATAACAGACAGTAAATAGAATACATAACACCAATTATATTTGTGTAAACTGGATGAAAGTTTTATGCATAAAATGCTTTTAGTGTTTTTTATACAGTTTAATTTAAACTACGAATTCAAATTGTTTAGTTTTTATAACAATATGTTCTGTAATTACTGCAAAGCAGAATGGTTAACTAAATTGATTGGTTAGTCAGGTGACAGGATTTTAACTATTTAAAGAGTTACATTGAATGTATATGTACTTGATCCTTGAAAAAGCCTGGTAATACCCGGGTGAAAGCGCTTGGCTATTGTGTGTGTTTTAATAAAGGCTGCTGTTTTTGGACGTATTGAACTATCGTGGCATTTGTCTCTAAAGTGGAATATCATCGCTGCAGGTTTTGGGTCCTGATTAGCCGTGTGGAGTTATTTTACATGTTAGTTCATGGCTGATACGAGGACAACAATCAGCCACTGACAGTCAAAGCAAAGAACAGATTGAGGAGACTTCATTTGATGAAAACGTAAAAGGTTTGAAATTTTCTTTAAAACTCTAATCAATTTAAGCATTGACTGCTTTGTGAGACAACATATCAACTTTTTTGTAGAATGCAGAGCTCATTATTAACTTGCAGTTGATATTTTTCGATTTCACAAATTTTGTAAAGCACAATATTATGCAGTACAGTATACCTGATGATTTGTCAATTTCAAATTTTAAATGTTATGCAATATATTGAATATTCAGATATTTGGAGCCCCATGATGAATAAAGAATATAACAGGAGCTGTTCAAAACAATGTAACAGGGACAGGTAGACCTGTCAGCATAAGGATAATGCAAGTAAAATTTAAGATTATCCAATATCATGCTTATTTGCTGTGATAAGTGACTTCAATTGTTGTATTAAGAGAAAAGATTTTATTTATTTTTTCGTGAAAGAATTTTGAGAAAAAGTACTGGGGGGGGGGGTGGAGGTTGACCCAAATGCAACATATGCGTACCACCAACTTTTTGTATACAAAAAAGCACTGTACATATGAGTATATATATATATATATATATATATATATATATATATATATATATATATATATATATATATATATGGGTCCCCTTCATATAACCAAAACATCATTTGCCTGACTTTCAGAAGATTGTGCCGAGAACACCAACAGTAAAAACCACCAACGTGTAACTAAGGGTAAGTAACCCACTGGCCAAACCAACAAGCACACTAAAACAGAAGCAAAGAAAATACACTCACATGAGGGGCTTCACCCCCACATCCCCCTATGTGTGGGACTGCTCTCCCCACACCCCCTTAAATAAATATACCAACTCCGAGATCGCACTACCATGGAGGTAAGGGGCAAAGGTTAACATACTGGCCAAGCAGTTACTCCAAGTGGTCGGTGTTCTCGGCTCTGTCGTCTGAAAGTTGGGTAAATGGCATTTCGGTTATATGAAGGGGACCCATATATATATATATATATATATATATATATATATATATATACATATATATATATATATATATATACATACATACATACACACATACACATATGTGTACCTATCAGTTGATGAAGTTTTCAGAAACTCGAACTCCGTATGGTCAAGACCATATGATTTTTTTTAAAAACTCTTTTTTTTTATCTAAACTTTGAATGGCGAGGATCAAGGGTTTTTTCCTTTTCCTCACTTTAGTGTGATCTCTGTTGTGTGGTATATATATATTATATATATATATATATATATATATATATATATATATATATATATATATATATAGAGAGAGGAGAGAGGAGGGAGGGGAAGCAATACGGCAGCATATAGAAGAGAAGGACATCTATGGTTATGGTAAGATTTTACATAAAACTGTTCTATGTCCTTCTATTCATATGCTGCAGTATTCATAACATAAAGGAGAATGCCAAAGCTCAGGCAGAGGAGGAACTGGGAGGAGGAACAGAAACACTTTCCACAAAGCCATGGAGAATAGCTCTGGAAAACCCTGCCCTGGACCTGGAAATGACATCCAGTTTATAGTGCTTGGTGAAAGTATGAACAGAAGACCTGGTAGCTGCTTCCAAGATAGATGCCATGTCCAATCCTTTAAAGAAGGTGCCAGAGGAGGACACTGCCCTCGTGGAAAGTGCTCTTATAGATGAGGAAAGATCCTTTCCACTGGATGAGTAAAAGAAAGAGATGGTTTTAGAACTCCAGGAAGAAATAGTTTGCTTAGAAACAGGTTGGCCCAGGGCCCTTGGGTGATGGGAAAAAAAATCTCTCTGACTTATGGATTGGCTTAGTTTTGCAAACTAAGCCAATCTATGTATGTCCAAGATATGGATAATCCTCTCACTGGAGGATTGGGGAGAGAGAAAAAAGGTAGGGAGATTGACAGCCTCATTCAGGGATAACTCATTAACCACCTTGGGCATAAAGGATACATTAGTCTGAAGAGAAACCCTGTCCCTATGAAACACAGTGAAGGGAGAGGAGGCCATAAGGGCCTACAGCTCAGAGACCCTTCAGGCAGAAGTAATAGCCACTAGAACAACTGTTTTCCATGTACAATGTTGCAGGGAAGATGACATTGCTGGTTCAAAGGGGGCTAAGGTAAGTTTCCCCAGGACAAAACTGAGATCCCAAGGAGTAGGAACTGGTTTCCTTCATGGTCTACTGTGAAAAAAGAATAGTTGTGTAAAATCTTACCATAACCATAGATGTCCTTCTCTTCTATGTTGCAGTATTCATACTGTGGGATTTCCAGCCCTCAGGCAACCTGACGTCAGCTCCTATACAAAAGATTAAGCCTGGCTGCCGTAGGGCCATAAACCTTGCAGTATAAATGTGACATTGGCACGCACAGACCTCAGAAGTTGAAGCCCAAAGAAGAGACTATAAGGCCAAGGAGAAACAAAAGCAAATGTCCTTGCAGGACTGCAAGGAGTGGCCTACAGTGAGGGTATACCCTAGAGAAGATATTGGCTATCAGGGGGGTGGAGGGTGGGAAGGAATACCACAACATGGAAGAGAAGGACATCTATGGTTAAGCTAAGATTTTACACAGCTACTCTATGTCCTTCTATTCCCATGTTGCAGTATTCATACTGTGGGAGAGTACCACAGCTGGGAGGAATGTTGGGAAGTGGCCGATGTGGGGGATTCTAGGAATCCTTGCAGGATTGCCTTGGCAAATCCTGCCCTGGCCTAGAGACCTGGTCCAGCTTGTAGTGCTTGGTGAAAGTATGGACTGTGGAACAGGTGGCTGCCTCCATGATGGAAGCTGTGTCCAGTCCTTTCATGAAGGCCTTAGAGGCAGCCATGCCTCTAGTAGAATGTGCTTGTACTCCTTGAGGCAATTGTTTGTGATGATGAAAGTAGCAAAAAAGGATGGACTTTCTGATCAAAGAGGAAACTGTTTGGAGACTGCCTTACCCAAGGTCCTGGGATGGAAGAAAATGAACAGTTGGTCAAATTGTCTGGAAGACTTGGTTTTGTCCAAGTACTCAGTTGCCTATGTACATCTAGGGAACAGAGGAGAAGGGGGATGCATTTGTCTAGAGGTTGTTGGCTCTGGGACCAAACAGTCTTTAAGTAATATTGGAATTTCCTCAAGTGCATCCTTGCTAGTGGGAGCATGGGAATGGTTGCAGCCATGAGGCCTATAGTTTGGAGAAACTGTCTTGTAGTTAGATGTGATTCTGTCATGAGACTTAGAAAATGGGAGGAGAGGGATTGTACCTTGTCTGGAGGTGAGAAGGATCTCATTACATCTGTTCTGATTCTGCTTCCTAGGAAAACCTTCTCCTGTTGTGGGAGGAGAGAAGATTTGTGGAGGTTGAGAGTGAAAGTCAGTTTGTTTAGAAGGGACATGGTGAATTGGAGATTTTCCCAAAGAGAGGACTGTGATTCTGCCAAAATGAGAATGTCGTCCAAGTAAGGGTAGATTTGAATTCCCTTGGTTCTGCAGTGGGCAACGGCAGAGGCCAAGCACTTTGTAAAATCTCTGGGTGCCGTAGACAAGCCAAAAGGCAATGCAGTAAATTTAAAATGAGAAAAGGGCCCAGGGAAGCACAGGAACCTCCTGTAGAAGAGTTTGACTGGGATGTGCAGGTATGCATCCTTTAGGTCCAGGGTAACCATGAAAGCCTGAGGTGGAATGAGAGGTAAAAGAGTTTGAAGGGAGAGCATCTTGAAGGAGGGAACCTGTAGAAACAGATTTAGGTAACAGACGTCCAGGATAGGTCTCCAGGGGCCATCCTTTTTTGGTACTAAAAAGAGGTGGGAGTAGAAGCCTCATCCCTCCTGACCTGAGGGAACTGGTTCTATTGTTCCTTCCCATTGGGAGGGAAAGGAATTTTTCTTGTAGGTATTTCTTTCCAGGAAAGAAAGTATCCTTTTTGGAGGAAGGAAAGAACTCACTGATCTGTAGTGATGGTTTTCCAAAAAGGGAGGCAGTTGGTAAGGCAGGAGGACAGGGGCACTTAGGCAAGGCAGTCACACAGAGGAGGGTTCCCCTCTGTCTGGAAAGGGCTATTTGCTAGGGGGGTTGTGGTTGAGGGGGTCTTGAATAAGGTTGTCTCCAAGATCCCCCACATGGGATGGCAGCAGTGGGGTGAGATGTGGAAGTGGCCCTTTTAACAAAGGATGTTTTGGCTGGGTAGTTTCAACAATATCTGAGCACTGGAGACACAAGCAAGTGCTTAATGTCCTGCAGTTCCTTGCAAGTTCTTAAAAGGTTCTGCAGCATTTTTGCCAAATAGAAGGTTGTTATACAGAGAAATTTCCATGATCATGGCTTTAAAGTAATCTGGCAGAGGTTGTAGTCTGAGCCAGGAGTATCTGCGCAAGGTGGAAGCAGTGGCAGCAGATATGGCAACTGATTCTGCAGCATCATAGATGCAATGGATAGAGTGTCTGGCTACCTGGGTGACCAATGACAATTTGGAGGAAATTTAAGATTTGGCTGGACAGTCTGGGGTGGTGGCCAACAAGGTGGAGGCCTGAGAGACTAGGTTGATGGCATACTTCACCATGCGAGTTTGATAGTTTATAGCCCTGAAAGCCATGGTAGAGGAGGTGTATACCTTTTTCCCCATTCTGTCCATGATTTTGCTATCTTTATCAGATTGCAGTAGGGAAGAAGACAGTTGCCTAGATTGTCTGCCTGGAGATACTGCAATAACAGCTGGGTCAGCCAAAGGTGATTTTATGAGGAACTTGTAGTCATCAAGGACTTTGTAAAACCTATCCGGCCTCTTAGGGGCAGGAGGTTGAGAGTCTAGGTTTTTGAAAACTGAAGTGAAGGCATCCAAGAAGGCTGGGAGTACTGCAGGGATGGCTGAAGGTGAAGGGGAATCAAGTTGTAGAAGCTCAAAGTATCCTTTCTGGGTTTTCTGACACTAGAAGTATCCCACTTTCATTTTTTTATTTTATTTATTATTTTATTTTACATTTGTTAACCGGGATGGTCCGACTGGATACATGTTCTTTTTCAGCGGAGGCCCGGGGAGAAAAGCTCCAACAGACTTACATTGATAATTAGGTACAGTAAATGAGCTGAAAGAACTTAACAAAGACATAGGCTATTTACATACAAGTACAAGACTGCCATTACTATTTCTGAGATTACTACAAATGTAACATTAATAACATATTAGCAAGGACGGTAGGCAGTATAATGACATAGAGTTAGACAGGATACATATTTCTTTATCACAGTATACAAAGTACTTATCTTAGCTAGTTGTTTATGTTTTAGTTAATGGCACAGAGCTAGTCTGGGTTTGAGCAAGGACATAGCCAGTGTGACTTGAAGTGGAGTTTTAGACTATTTTTGAATTGACTTAGAGAAGTTGCAAGTGTGATGTTATTTGGGAGAGAGTTCCATATTTTACCAGTGGTGTTGGCAAATAGCCTTGTTTTTTTGAGATAGTCTCCCCAAATGACAAGTCTTCAGGTGGGGAGTCCCCTTCAATAGAGTCCTCTTCAGGTGAGTAATAGTCTCCTCTTCGGGTGAGTAATAGTCTATGGGAGAGTCAATCTGTGAAACATAGGAGACAGATTCCTCAGAGGAGGAATAGGACTGTTCAGGGTCTTCCCTGGGTAACTGTTTGCTGAATAGATGATAAAGGCAGGGAGGAGGCAGAAGCCAGCCTAGGACTCAGTACAGGGATGCTAGTGGGAGTAGGGCCTGTAGGCCTAAGAGCCATAAAGGCCTGCATCAAGAAGGAAGTGAAGGACTCCAAGTCTGGGGCTGCCAGAGGTGTCAGGCTCAAGTATTTAGTTTTCTGCTTCCTTTTAGAAGGAGTGTGCAGCTGGGTTGGTAAGGAAACAGAGGCCTGCACTAGTGTAGGAGAGGTCTCGGTTGGCCATTCCAGTGATGGTTCCCCCTCGACGTCAGTTATGGCCGACGTCTGAGTCAACTCCGTTAACGTGCTGTCCATGGGTACTGACATGGCCTCTTCTAAAGGAACTGTCGGAACCGGAGTAACTGGTGTCCCTTGGCCCCTAAAAAGTACAGTTGTGTACCTACCATAAATGTAGATGTTCGAGTGTATTCACTGTTGCAGTCATTACAATTGGGTTATCCTGCTGACAGGCTACCCGCAGTCAGCCCGAGTTCCAAAGTCTGGGTCTGGCGTCAGTTGCTGTTCCCTCCTCCCTGACGTCAGTGTGCCAGGGGTATAAAAGATGCAGTCGACACCATTTTCTTCAGTTTTTCTTGCCCCAAATGTCAGGTGCCCATAAAAGGTAGGCTAAATTATGCCAATAAGCATGCATACAGAAAAAACAACTTTTCCTTCATCTACAAGCAAATACACCACATAGGTTGTATAGAATAGAAAAGTATAGATAAGTCCCAGCAAGGAAAAGGGGGATGGTGGGTGGGTAACCTGGACTGCAACAGTGAAGACACTCGAACATCTACATTTATGGTAGGTACACAACTGTACTATGTTCATCGTGTTTCACTGTTGCAGTCATTACAATTGGGTTGAATCCCAAAGCTAAGGTTGGGAGGATTAGGACAGGCTATCTGGCCCTGCAGAACTGCAGTGGCAAAGCCTGCCCTGGATTTAGAGTAGAGAGGTAAGTGATAGTGTTTTGTAAAAGTATGCACTGAACTCCAAAAGTTGCAGCCTCTAAGAAGTCTTTGGTTGGTACACCTCTGAGGAAGGCTGCTAAAGTGGCTGCTGCTCTGGTTGAATGTGGCCTAATGCCCTTAGACACTGACTTGCCATGCTGTGATTAGCAGAAATGAATGCAGTGGCCTATCCACTTTGAAACAGTCTGTTTTGAAATAGGCTTTCCTTGTGATCCTGCAGCATATGCCACTAGACATTGTTCAGTCTTTCTGAAAGCTTTAGTTCTATCCAAGTAGAAGCGTAGCTGTCTGTGAATGTCCAAAGAATGCAGAAGTCTCTCACCCTTATTCTGTGGGTTTGGGTAAAATGTAGGCAAATGAATTGTTTGGTTAAGGGCCACACTGGACACTACCTTAGGCATAAATGTAGGGTTTGGCCTTAGAGAAACCCTGTCAGGATGGAAAATGATAAAAGGTTTCACAGCCATGAGTGCCTGTAACTCTGAGACTCGTCTAGCGGAGGTAATTGCTAGGAGCAGAGCTGTTTTCCAGGATAA
This sequence comes from Protopterus annectens, assembly GCF_019279795.1. Taxonomy (NCBI): domain Eukaryota; kingdom Metazoa; phylum Chordata; order Ceratodontiformes; family Protopteridae; genus Protopterus; species Protopterus annectens. Next base: position 998,606,959 of record NC_056735.1, on the reverse strand, counting down.
GAATTTTATATCAGCTGCAGAGGCTGGCTCAGATGGAGGCAGTGTGAGTTTTTCCAAGACACAGTTGAGGTCCCAAGCAGGTATTGGTGCTCTCCTTGGCGGTCTTATGTTTTTGGCTCCTCTGATGTACTGCCTTAGCAATGGATGAGAAAACATAGGTTGTTCTGTATTGTAATGAGCTGAAATGGCAGAGGCATGAATTTTAATTGATGAAAAGGAAAGGCCTTTATCCAGCATCTCAGTTAAGTATTGCAAAATCTGAGGAATATTTGGAACAGTCGTGTCAATACCTAGTGCCTGGTTCCATGCAAAGAATCTCTTCCATTTTTCTGCATAAGATTTTCTGGTGCTAGGCCTCCTGGCCTCCAGAATAACATCCATCACTGCTTTAGAGAGAGGTGTGTCTTGAATGGCTACATTATCCGCCATGCTGCCAGTTTTAAGGTCCTGAGTTGGCTGTGCAGTATGACTGTTTTGTTGGGTCAATAAGTGAGGAATTTGAGGTACTGTCCAAGCTAGGCAATGAGACAAGCTCTTTAGGATTGGGTACCAGTACTGGCGGGGCCAGTCTGGGGCAATCAGTATAATTTTTGGCTTCTCTTGCCTGACCTTGAGGAGTACCTTGGGGAGAAGAGGTAGAGGAGGAAAAGCATATCGGTTAGGTTTTTCCAGCTGAAAGATAAAGCATCCACTTTCCATGCTTGCTTCTGATAAGTCCTTGTGCCAAATCTCTGTAATTGGCAGTTGTGAGAGGAGGCAAATAGGTCTATGTCTGGGCATCCCCAGTTCCTTGTTATCATGCTGAAGACTTGTGGATCCAATTTCCACTCGTGGGGATCCATTAGGTTTCTGCATAGTTCGACTGCCAGAGTATTTATCCTTCTTGGCAGGAATTGTGCTTGCAGATGTACTTGGTAAGTCAGTGCTGTGTCCCACAAGTTCATGGCTAGTCTGCAGAGGGGGTAGGAATGTGTGTCCCCCTGCTTGTTTATGTACCACATGACTGCAGTATTGTCCGTCTTTATCAGTAGTTGTCCTGGATGAAGTTGATCCTTGAAGGCTGTCAGGGCATCCTGAACAGCTAGCATCTCTTTCTGATTGATATGTAGATGCATTTGACTTGCAGACCATGTGCACTGAATACATCTTCCTGCCATATGGGTCCCCCAGGCTTAATCTGATGCATCTGTTGTCAATGTCTGCCTGGTTGTGGGTAAGGTGAATGGCTGTCCCGTGTTGAGGTGACAGGCTTTTGCCACCATTGAAACTCCTGTTGCAGGCAGGGAATGAGGGTAATTATTGTTTTCAGGCTGTGGCAATGTTGAGTCCAAACACTTTTCGGATACCATTGAAGTTTCCTCATATGCAGTCTTGCATATGGAATTAGCAGTATGCAGGATGCCATGAAGCCCACAGCCTGCAGATTTTTTCTTGCAGATAACTGGGTCTTTGTTGCCAACATTTTGAAATAAGTAGTCAGTTGTCTGTGTTTGCCTGGCGTGAGATAAGCCATCCGGGCAGTTGTATTTAAGCTTGCACCCATGAATATTATCTATTGAGAGGGTATGAGCTTTGATTTCTTTTCATTTACTGTGTACCCTAGACCTGTTAGTAATCTTTTTACAAACGCCAGATGCTGTAGTAGGATGTCCTTGTTCTCTGCTTGAATAAGGCAGTCGTCCAAGTAAGGATATATTTGTATTCCTCTTTGCCTACAAAATGCAATTACTGGTGCCAGGCATTTTGTGAAGACCCTGGGCACAGTAGATAAGCCAAAGGGCAGTGCAGAGAATTGGTAGTGCGTTGAGCCAGCTATAAATCTGAGGTATCTTCTGCATGATTGTCTGACTGGGACATGCAGGTATGCCTCTTTTAGGTCTAAAGTCACAAGCCAAGCCTTCTTGCCCTGCATGGGCAGAAGCTCCTGCAGAGTTAACAATTTGAATTTTGGAATATCCGGGAATGTGTTTAGGATAGACAGGTCCAGTATTGGTCTCCAGGCTTTGTCCTTTCTGGGTACCAAGAATAACCTGGAGTAAAATCCTTGTCCCTGCTCTTGCTGTGGTACTTGCTGAATAGCTCTCATGTCCATGAGGGATGAAACTTGCTTTTGTGCCTCTGCCCACTGATTGCGTGGCAGGTCTGGCATACCATTTGGCCTTGGCAGGGTGTGAAAGTGGAACCTGTAACCTTGAGCTACGAGATTTAAGACCCATTTGTCCTGGGTGATCATGTGCCAATTTTGTGAAAAAAGTGCTAATTTTCCCCCCAAACAAGCTGCCAGAAGATGCTTGGTACTGGCAGGGGAAAGTCATTGAGACTGTTTCCTGTATGGCTGTGATTTTTCCTCTCCGCTTTTGGAGGTAGAAGCACCCCATTGTTTAGGCCTGTATGAGCCTTGGGGCTGTGATCTGCCTCTGGGGCATCTGTATCTGCCTCTTTGTGGCCTGTCTGATACTGGAAAGGACCAATTCTTTGTAGGCCAGTTCCTGCTAAATCTGGGAGGCTGTACCTGTAAGAAATCCTTCATTGTTTGCATAGATTTAGCTTTGTCCTCCATTTTCTTCAACACCTCCTCTGCTTTAACACCAAACAAGGTATCATGTTGTAATGGAGCATCTAAAAGCTTTGCTTTAACATGATCAGGCAGATTCTGTTCTTTTAACCAAGCATGCCTCCTAATGACAGAACCTGTAACTGCGGCCCTGCAGGAGGCCTCTAGAGAATCAAAACCACATTGCAAAGTATGCTTTCCTACTTGTTCAGCTGCATGCAATAAATCCTGCATTTCTTTGTTTTCTGCACATTCTGAATTTGTCAACATTTTCTTTTTAAGCTGTGACATAAGACATTGCTGATATTTAAGCTTATGAAACTGACAATTTAAAGCTCTTACAGCCAAGGTAGCAGAAGTATAAATCTTTTTCCCCATCTGTCCAGGGCCCTTGAATCCCTATCAGAGGGGATAGGGTTTTTTGCAGTGAAAGCCTTGACCCCCTTGGGATCCTAGGTCAGCAGCAGAGCTTTGTAAAGACATTTATAAGAATCAAGAACCCTGTAGTATCTGTCTGGCTTAACAGGAGCTGGTGGTAAAGAGTCCGGAGACAAACCAGACTCTGAAAATACATCATCTACAATGTCTAAAACAGGAGGAATAGCAAGGGGCCTGTGCTGAGGTAATAAAAGGAAGTCTCTGAGCCTTTTCTTGGATTCTGAGTAATCTTGGCTCTCCCAATGGAAGTGCTCCCTCATAGTATGCAGGGTCTCACCAAAAGAATAATCCTCAGGAGGTGAGGCTGAAGGGATAGATTCTTCAGCATCAGAATCCTCATAGGGAGGAAGGGAATATTCCTGTTCAGAAGAGAAATCAGAAGAAATGGAAACCTGATGATTCATATTCTATGTCTTGCCTAGGCCTCTTATCAGGAGGGGGATGGGAACCCCTGATCAAAGTAATTAGGTCTACAGCCATTTTAAGCATCTGTTTTTTAGGCATGGAGGCCTGTCCAGGAGAATGCTGTACTTGTTTCTTTGTCTTTAGAGCTGCTTTAGTCTTTGCCTTTGAAGCTGAAGATGGCTTTACATATAACTGTGTAGGGCTGAAAACACCCTCAGACGCCAATGCCTGCTCAGCGGCTCTGGACCCATCTGAGGGAATAGTTTCCGAGTGTCCAATACGTTGAGTTTCCAGCAGCCTAGTCGGCTCCACGTGGGAGTCGGAAGTGGCCTGTAGCTCTGAGGTAGCGGGCGTCAGGGGCTGCGAAAGCACCTCACTGAGAACCGGCGAACCAGCGACAGGCCTAATGGAAGCCTCATCGTCTGTTTTGGACCTCGGATGCCTGTCCTTTTCTTTTTCTTTGCACTTTTTATAAACTCCGGTAGTCGGCTGATCCGATGGCATTATATAATTGAATCTTCTGCCAAAGTAATGAAATGCAAAATCGTACCGATGCTTAATAGTGCGTTAGTTAAATCTAGCACAAAACTGACAACTAGCAACGTTGTGGTTAGGGCCTAGGCAAGGCAGTAAGAATGAAAATTCTTATGAGGTATTTGCTTCCCACAAGAAATACAATTATTAACTTTTTCTGACATTGGTCTGGAGCAAGAAAAAAGTTTCCCCAACAGGGTACTTAGCTTTAATGAAGACTTCGGATCCGAAATTCAAATTTGAAAATCTCAGGAGTCGGCCAACCGGCACTTGCGAACTGCTTTTGCTTCGGGCACCATACGGCAAGAAAGACAGAAGATAATGGCGTCGGCTGCATCTTTTATACCCCTGGTGCACTGACATCAGGGAGGAGGCAACAGCAACCGACGTTGGACCCAGACTTTGGAACTCGGGCCGACTGCGGGTAGCCTGCCAGCAGGATAACCCAATTGTAATGACTGCAACAGTGAAACACGATGAACATCAGTAGTCGGTGGGACATCCGAAGATGGAGCGGCATCAGGAGAAGGCCTGCAAACTTTGGCCTTCTTCTGCGGTTGTTCGGCTTGGGTGGCCAACTCGATATCCATCCTAAGTGAGTGGCATTTAAGCCTTTGGTTTTCTAGAAATAGATTTAATGTGGACAGATGGCCACGTAAGGTCTTGGGTACGAAGGATTGGCAAATAGAGCAGGCCTTGTGGTTGTGCTCCTTATCTAAACAAAAGACACAGTGGTCATGGGAGTCTTTGTACGGAATCTGGTGCCCACAACTACATTTACTCTTTCTCCGCCATCGGCTAGAGAAAAACTACAGGAACCAAACTAAAGCTTAAGTATGAAAAGGTAAAAAACCCCAATGGGGTACTTATCTTTAGATGTCTTTGGTCGTAGAAGTTAACCGGTTGAAGTAATTGTCGTCTGCAGCTGAAAAGTTCTGAGGTCTGCGCGTGCCGACGTCACATTTATACTCAGAGGTATATGGCCCTACGTGTGACGTCCCACGCACCTACAGCAGCCAGGTTTAAGCTTTTGTATAGGAGCTGATGTTGGGTCGCCTGAGGGCTGGAAATCCCACAGTATCAATAATGCAACATGGGAATAGAAGGACATCACCTTTTAGGAACAGTTTAACTTCCAGCCTAGAAGCTAAAGGAGGAGACATTGGTAGGTATGCAGAGATGGTAGACAGATGTGCCTTGACTGATGAATAAGACAAGCCACTTTTCATTAATTTACACAATTAAGACAACACCATTGGGACCTCTACCGATAGTGGTTGTAAGTGCTTTTTGAGACAATAGATGGAAAACCTCTTCCATTTGGACACAGGATTTCCTAGTAGTGGGTTTTCTGGCCTCCTGCAGAACTTGTAGAATGTCCTCAGAATAAAGGTGTCTGAAGGGGATTAAAGCCCTATCACCTACAGTGTCAAGTTTAGGGTCGACATCTGTGGATGCACTAGAGTTCCCTTGTCCTGTGTGAGTAGGGCCATCCTGTGGGGTAACTTCTGGTGATTGCCCTTGGTTAAATGCAGGAGGAGGTGGAACCAATGCTGTCTTGACCAAAAGGGGGTCATCAGTAAGATTTCTGGCTGTTCAGCAGGACTTTCTGGATAAGTGGGAAGGGGGGAATGCATACAAAACCATCCCTTTCTATGGAAAGGATAGTGCGTCCACTTTCCATGCCCCAGGATGTGGTAACCTGGCACAATACTTGAGAAGCTGTCTGTTCATGGGGGAGGCAAAAAGATCTGAGGAATACCTCAATGATGGACCAGATCCAGAAACACATCCCTGTTTGACAGCCACTCATGGGATTGAGTCATGGACCTACTTAAGAGTGTCTGCCATCGCATTCTGAGCTGAGCGAATGCAAATAGCCTCAAGAGAAACTGACTGTGCTGGGCTATTTCCCAGGTGCATAATGCCAGTCTGCAGAGGATATAGGACTTTGTCCCCCCTGCTTGTTGATGTACCAGGGTAGTGTGACATTGTATGTGAACAACCTTAGAACCCCTGGTGAAATCCTGGACTTGATTTTTGAGAGCAAAGATCAAAGCTCTCAATTCTTTTATGTTGATGTTCTCCTTTGCTTGAGGTGGAGACCACAAGTCTCTGACTTTCCAGTGTTCCAGAGTTGCACAACAACCTGTGTCTGATGCATCTTTGTACAGATCCCGGGTGGGTGGAAGAGGTTGAAGAGGTAGGTCTGGACTTCTGGTGACCTGGAGAATCTGCCACTCTAACTCCTTCTTCAGACAGGGTAGGAAGGGAGCAACAAATTCCAGTGGGTGAGAGTGCTGCTTCCAAACTGCTCTCAGGAACCACTGAAATTTTCTCATATGCAGTCTGGCAAAGGGAAGCACTGGAATTGTTGAGGTCTTGAATCCCAGGAGGCGCAGGAACTCCCTGGCGGTCAGAGATAGAAGAGTTAGTACCTCCTAGAAATAGGAGTTAAGGGACAGGATCTTTTCTGAGGGTAGACAAGCTATTTTTCTGCTTGTTAGAATCCTGCACCACAGGAAGACATTTTGAATGTTGATAGTAAACCCTAGCCCTTTCAGAAGGGACATTGTACAGGAAAGATTGTCCAGAAGGGTTTCTGCACATGGAGCCTGGAGAAGCAGGTCTAAATATGGAAATATCTGTATGTCCTGTAGCCTGCAGTAGGCTATGACAGGGACTAAACATCTTGTGAATACCCTCGTGCCAAAGATAGACCAAAGTACAAAGCACAGAATTGAAAATGAGAGGAAGCAACAGAAAAGTGAAGAAGTCTCTATGAACCGATGGTGAATGGGGATGTGAAGATAAGCATCTCTTATGTCCAAGGATGCCATGAAGACCTGGGGAAGGATAAGAGAGAGAAGAGTAGGTAGAGTCAGCATGCGAAAGGTGGGGACTTTCAGAAATGTGTTTAAATGGGAAAGGTCCAGAATGGGCGCCCCTCCAAGGGCCATCCTTTCTTGGGACCAGAAACATCCTGGAATAAAATCCTTTCCCCTTTTGAGAGCATGGTACCACCTGGACAGTGCCCTGAAAAAGAAGAGGAGAGGACTAGAGGAAAGAATTCCACTTGGTCTTGTAGAGGCTGTGGGATGCCTCTGAAGGAAGGAGGGCTTTTCCATACCATGAAATAGCCTTGACCGACGATAGAAAGGACCCAAGAGTCCTGGTTTACCTGTTTCCAGGCTGGGAGGGAAAGAGAGAGGCAAAGAGAAAGGGGAGTAGATGGATCTGGGGGCTGGTAGTCACCGACTACCAGATTTGGCCTGAAAAAGGCTGTTTCTGAGATGGTGTGGAAGAAGCAGACTTAGAGGGAACCTGTCTCCTAGAATCCCTCTTACCTTTAGATGGAAGAAACTTAGTTGCCTTCCTAACAAAGATTGTTCTGGCTGGGTAATTTCTCTGGAAGCAGGGAACAGGAGAAACAAAAATGTGTTTTAAATCCTGGAGTTCCTTCCCCTTTTTCTGAAAAGTTTTAAAAAGCTCTGCAGCTACACTGCCAAATAAGTCTCTTCTCTATTGTCCAGAGGGGCATCCATAAGCTTAACTTTTATATCATCAGATAAAGGTTGTAATCTAAGCCATGAATACGAATACCTTCTCAGGACGGACCCCAGAGCTGCAGCCCTAGTGGAGGCCTCCATGGCATCACAGCTGCATTTGATGGAGTGCCTGGTAACCTGGGAGGAGGAATTAAGAATGGTTGAGAGCTTGGCTTTGGTGGGTGAATCAAGGAGCTTTAATAGGAGTTTCACTGCATCTGCTAGAAGAGCCAGGAAATATTTGGTTATCTAAGTCTGATAGTTCATTGCCCTGAATGCCAAGGATGCAGACTTATACATTTTATCCTAAGTCTCTCCATAACCTTGCTCTCCTTATCAAATGGGAGCAGAGAGGTGGAAAGCAAAAGCTTAGAAGCGTTATCTGCTGCCACTGAAATAGTAGCTGGATCAGTAGATGGTGACTTAAAAAGGAATTTGGCATCCTCAGGCACCTTGTAAAATATCTCTGGGCTTTTGGGAGCTGCGGGCTGGGAATCTGCGCACTTGGAAGCTGCAGTAAAGGCATCCAAGAAGGCCAGCAGGACAGGAGGGATGGCTGATGGATTACGGGATTCCATCTGAAGGTGGTCATAGTACCTCTTCTGGATTTCAGAGACCTGGGAGCAATCCCATTTAAAAAAGTTCTTTATCTTCAAGATGGTCTCCCCAAAGGAAATATCCTCCCCAGGGGAATCCATACCATGAGATTCTTCCTCTGGGGAGGTATATTCTAGAGGAGAGGCAATTTGAGTACAGTAAGCCAGAGACTCATCCCCTGATGAATCCTCTTCCTCAGAGGAGATGTCCTCTGAAGGCCTCTTCAAGGGGGTAGAAGGAGAAAAGAGAAGGGGCTCACATGTGGCAGAGGGCCATGAATGCATTAACAAAGCCTTGCGTAAAGGTCTGCCAGTCAGGAATTAGATTAGGAGCCTGGGCCTGTGGAACCAGGGAAACATGTTTAGTTTTGAGTTTCTTCTTCTTTGGCACCTCAGGAGCCATGCAGTGAAAAGTTGATGGGCCTGACATCAGGCGGCATTCCACAACGTCCATGGGAACATCTTTGTGCACAACAATCTGAGGGATGCTGTGCAGGCCTTCAGAGATAACCAACTGTGCCCCCCTCCCCCGGCGCCTGTATTGGATGCCTGTGAATCCCTCTGGGATGTGCCTGCACATTCCTTGACTGCTTCCGTGGTTGTACCCGTTGAAGGAGGCTCTGCAGATTCCTAAGCAGCCTCTGGGCCTTCATCAACCTCGTGAGGAACACCCAAAATATAGGGAGCAGCAGCTGGGTCAGGCCGAGGCTTCTTGGCCTTCTTGAGTTGCAGGTTGTCTGAAAGGACCAACGTCAGTTCCATATCTTGAGCTAAGCACTTAAGGCGTTGACTTTCCAAGTATAACCTAAGGGAATCTATATGGCTACAGAGGATTTTTGGAACAAAGGCCTTACAGATAGTGCAGAAGGTGTGATTGTGATCAGAGTCTAGACAAAACAAGCAAAACTCATTGGAGTCTTTATGTGGAATCTGCCTTCCACACTGACACTTGCCCTTCCTAGCTGAAATGTACTCACAACAAAAAAAACACATGGCAGCCAAAAGGAATAAAGAAAAAGTCCCAAAAGGGTACTTATCTGAAGCACCAATGCGACTTCTCTGGCGAGCGATGACCGGAGCTGGCAGACAGGCGACAGAAAAATTCTGAAGTAAGTACGCGCTGATGTCCACTTTATACCTCATGTCTCCTCATGGCCGACGTATGCTAACTGATGTCTGGCATCACACGTACCTTACAGTAGCATTTAGACTTTTGTACACTGGATAGAAGTATGTCAGCCAGAAGTGGGCTCCCTCATGTTATGAATACTGCAGCATATGAATTCAAGGACATTGCATGCATATCTACCTACTGAACTGAATAAACTACTGGAATCTTCAACAAGGTGTCTTTATTCCTCCTACAGGGAGGGTATCAGAGAAAGAGTCTCCTAAATCTGCTAGATAAATTGATTTTATCTGGACTAATCCTTTATACTCTGTTGTTAGTCCTGCCACCCTCTGGGTCACAGGTGGGATACCAGATTTCACTCGAGCCCTCGGGATTACCTCTATTTTCATATATATAAAAATTAGTATAAATTAGTGGCTAGCTAACACTAGCAAACTTGCTGACATTGCTAAATATATTGACCAAACCCTCCATTAGACAGCACAGACACAACTGCATTAGCTACACAAAATTAACAAAACTCGACCCACTCTCAATAAAAAGACTGTTTTTGTAGAAGCACCCTTACAACTCCATAATTGCCATCTGTAACATTACAGAACATTGTGGAAAAGAAGCAACACCCTATTCCCAACTGTTAAATAATTTTACCGAGTATGAGACTGGGGAAAACACACTGCCATAGTCAGTTCTGCTGTTACTTGCATAATGATTAATTAAAAGACATTACACCCCTTGGTCTGTCAGCCAATCAGTCCTGCTGATCAACTGGCATAAAGCCATGTATCACGTTTTATTATACTACTTTACTGTTTTCCAAAGAGTATATTTCTGCCACAGTTCTTTGAAGTCCTGGTTCCTGGTATTACATACTGGGATACCTCTGAAGCAGAACATTTGTTGTGTGCCTCAATGCATGCGTGCGTGTGCGTGCGTGTTTGTTTTGAAGAGGTGGTAATACTCCTACTTTTCAGCTGTAGCTTAAGATCAGCTGGAAGGTAACATGATTTGATCCACTCAGTTCAATTAACATATTATACAGTGGCTGCCAAGCTGCATTACAACATCCCTGGGCATTGATTATTTCTCTGTAACACCCACTTTGTGGGGCATTGCTTCCTTATTAAGCTTGTCTAGTTATTAACAGGAATATAAATACTCAGTTTAGCATACATGGTGTCAAGAAGTGTATCACAAATACCCAAAGAAAGTAAGGCAAGATTTCTCAGACTGGTATGTAAGGAAATAACACCAGACAGAAGTCAGTGAGACTGCTATTTAAATGATATCTTTTTCATGTGGGGTCAGATTAAAAAGAAGGAAAAGCCCTCCTTGATTAAAAAAAATGACATTTTGATGGAACTGCTATTTAACTACAGTAGCAAATTCTTAACTTTAACCTTTAAGAGTAAGGGACTTTACCTGTAAGGCTTAAAACAAATCAAGCAATAATAACATTTGTGTTAGTGGAGGAAATGTTGCCATCAAGATAATCAGCAGTCTGGAAATGTTTTAATTACTAGAGTCTGTATACTGAATCTGAATCCAGATTTGTGTTATGCAAAGAAATCTGAAGACATCGCAGCATATTCCTCAAATGGCAGGCAACTCTGTCTTTTATTGTTCTAAATGCATTTAAACCTGTAAACGTTTTTTGTATATTTGGGAGGCCACATATAAAATAAGTACATCCTACTAATGTTTCAGATAATCCGGGTAATTAGATCACTTGTTTAGTTCTTATCTGAAACACTGGAAACAAGATCTTATATTACTGTCAACTTCCTGTGAAAACTGAAAAGAAACTATGTTGTTCGGGAGATTTCATTTAAAAATGTTATATCCCTACTTTAAAGGTGGCGACAGCTGTGCATGTGAGTAAGGCTTTCCGTTTATTAGAAGTAGAAGCCACAGCTGTAGCTCAGAGTGGTATAATACCTCGCATGTGACATGTCATCAGGCTGCACTAAAGTATATATTTACAAAAATCAGCCAAAAAAGGAGGACAAAAATTCACCTTGCTGTTTAGAAGGTTAATAGATATTGGCCTAACTTTGCTTTTATCCATAGTCAGCCAGACAATTTAGATGTCAGTGATACCATCCTCAAAAAAGTGAGCTGATTATTTCAACAGAAGCTACATTTCATCAAAACATATCACAGAACAAAATAATCCACAAGCGGCCTTACAGACAGAAAACAACTTCAGCTCTCCCCCTCCTGAACCACAAGAGAGGACAAAGCAGTAAATGTAGTTTGGAACAGACTAGTTTGTCCGTGGACATCTTCAAGTGGGGTTAGAGTAGTTGGAAGTAAGAAGGATAAGGGGAGGATAGGGTTAAATAGGTAGGAGGGAGGTTTGGAGGAAATGGGGTATGGTTAGGGAGGGACTTGGGGGGTTTAGGCGAGTCTGTCTGGAATAATTAGGACTGGGGTCACTTTTTTGGCATGAACTTGCTAAGGCAGGGTACGCCCATGACGACCTGTAGGTATACCATGAGAAAAGGCCTCTGGGTTTTGGTGGGTGGCAGGTGGTCAGTAGGTACGTACTTATTTATTTCTCTGTTCTCAAGAGTAGGGGATAGTTGGTATGTGTTGCTTTAGTCAGATTTAGGGTGATTATTATTATTAATGTCACTTTGTAGGGGTTGGTAGGATTGTGACAGGCGGTGGAGTAGTGGCAGATTATATGTTTTTTTTTTTTTTTTTGCATGTCTTTTGTGTGTTTAATACCGGAATGGGAATGGGCCCCGGCCCTAAGTCAAAGGATGATCAAAGTACAGGAAATTAGTATTGTTTCACTCTTTGAAGTTGTCCGGAAGTGCTCCTCGCAGCACCCGCAATGTACCCAGTATTGGATTCTTCTGCAATTCATTTCATACCAAGTTACATGTATTGGTAACATCTAAGGACAATAGTAAATTCATTGTGTACAAGACCCATTGCAGATTACTGTTTCTGAAGAGTAAGGACAGTCGCATTATATCAGACATCGTACCCCTCAGATGTTCATGCTACTGCAGGGCCAGTAATGTTGCTGCTCATTACGGTGGTCAGGGCAATAATGAAGTGCCTTCTCACCTTTGTCTACACCCATGACTAGTTATGGCTTGCAGTTTCAGTTGCTGAGAGGTATTATGCGACCGGCTGCTGGACTAAGATGGGTGGTTCCTTATAAAAGTAGTCTTCTGACTAATCGCGCAAGTGCTCAGAGGATAAACTCATTAAATAATGAAGACTGCAGTCTCAGTGAGGTGTCACAGGCTCTACTTCACATGTATTGTGGGAGGCTATATGTTTTCTACAGAGTTATTACAAAATCAAGTCTGGTGGATTGAGGTAGATTGGGGGGGGTTTAAAGATATACGGTTCCTTTTTAGTATGTGAGCAGGGTCTTCCTTTGTAGGGTGCCATTTATCATTTTATGGACTTGTGGGCACAATCTATGTTGTTTTGTTCCCTGCCAGTTTGGTTGTGATTGGGTAGTGTCTCGTGGTCTACTATGGCTAGACCTCACCAACCAGAGTTGTGGGTAACAACTTTTGGTGTTTTTGCGGGCTTTAGCCGATGCTGCCTTCTGTGCATGCACATTGTGGCTTCAGTGTTCTAACGGAGGGCAGGGTTAATTAAAAAAAAAAAAAAAAAAACACACTTTGGTTTCGCAGACCGTCCAGGTTTCTGTTAATCTTTTCCTAGGGTTTTCCTGGTGGGTCAGGAATTTGTAGTTACTGGAAAGGTGGCCATTGGGCTGCAGAACTTCATATACTTCTGGCAGTTCATAACTGTCACATGTGAATTCCAGCCTTCATACCCTGCCGAACATCAAGGTTAATGTTAAAATATTATGCTATTGAACTTCAGTAACAGTAAAATATATAAAGTTGTCCCTATGTTCATGCCTTTCTTATAGTTCGTAGGGCCTTTGGCATATTTCTTTAGGCATTTGTCTAGAATTTTGCATTCACAGGTTAAGAGGCATGTCCTGGATAAGGTATTGTTTACTTGATCATGTTGGTGTTCCCTCTTGTTCTGATTTTGAGCGGAATGTCCATTCTGTTACTCGGCTGAGTTGAGGAGAATGATTGCACAGGTTTTGAGATCGAGCATGCTTCCTGTGGCAATGACTGCTACAAGGGATGGGGGGAATAGTTGGGAAGCTTGGACAAACCGTGCATGCCTGGTTTAATTAATAAAGTAAAAATAAATTAATAAGAGGGAGAGAGAAGGAGTGACACAGAGGGAGAACAGGATTTTGTTGGCCTCCACAGTAATGGCAGAAAATACAGCTCATTTGTCTAGGGTACTTGTATGGAAGTATTGCTGTATCTTTATAATAACAGCTGAGTTTTACTGCAGGAGGGTACTCTCAATTTTAACTGCTTTTGTTCATCTGTTGTCTGATACAAATGGTTTTAAGGAATCATTCTTTCATGCAGGGTCATGGGGGAGCTGAAGCCAACCCTGAAACTTTGTCGCTGTTTTATTGGCTTGTTCTTATGTTATACTACTCACTTTGGAGGAAAGGGGGTGAAACTACTGACTTTGGATGAAAGGGGGTGAATTATACCTAACAAATAATGTCAATAATTAATACTTGTATAGACTTCCCTACTGGTTCATATGCTATGCTTCTGGCAATGGCTCAAGTTAACAGCAATAATACTTTTAAGGGTTCCTGAATTTTCTGTATCTGTTCCTGATTCTGTTGAAATGCTGTCCCTGATTGATGAGAGTTATGGTCAACGGGATAGGTTTTAGAACAAATATGTCCAAGTTTGGATCTGTTGTCTGTGTATTGTTAAAGACCTTGATGGGCACGATCTGTGGGTTAGTGCGCATTGGCTTCTTGTCTTCCTGCAGTGGGGTACCATTTTCATATGGATGGAGGGTCATGTGGGGGGGGTGGCCTCATGACTGTCAGTTATTGCAGTCATGGGTGATGTGGGTGAGCAGTCCATTTGCTGATGTGGGTGTTTCTGGTGGTTTGGTGCTTGGTGTGTGTGTATGACCTCAGCGTTGGTGAGGTAATTTTGGTGGGCTGCAAGTCACCCATGAGTAAAGATGACATCCACACATGTGTGCCAGGATGGGCATACCTCTCAGCTGTACAGATTTAGTAATAATGGCCACATTTTACTCTGCTTTGATTGGTCTTTTATCTGCTTGCCAAGATTGGAAGAGCAGAAGAGCTATATTTTGTCTCTGGATGGGACCTTCATCCCTTGGTGGGGGATTGGTTCAGGTGTGTTGTGCTGGGAAGTGGGGAGGTAGCACTTGGCTTACTGTATTTGTAGTTATCAGACTTGGCCGCTACTCAGAAGTGGTGGGATGGATGTATTTATTTGCTACTTTAGGTGGAACAACTTATGGCTTTTCTCCCATCATACATGAGAGTTTCAGAGGCAGCCAAGATTGCTTTGTTATAAGTAGGAGGGGTAGGTAGTTTCCGGGGTGAGAGGTTGCATTTAGTGGGGATGGTTATATTTCTGTTGCCCTAATTGCTTCACCTTCAGTTTTCAATGTAAGGAGTGTTGCCTTTATAATGTGGAACAACTGATTTAAAAGGAACATTTACTAATGCATTTCTAAGGACTTATGCGTTTTCTCTTTCCAGACGATGGTGCTATGATTGGTGTTTCAGCTGCCACAGTGTTAAGCAGTGAGGTTGGAGATAATGAAAGCAGGTTGTTGCAGGGGATCTCCCAGTCAAAAGAGGGGTGTGCAATGAGGTCACACATAAGGAGTGCAAGGGGAGCAACAGAAGTGCATCTCTAAGGTAATGGAATCAGCATGGGGAGAATGTTTACAGGTAATCCGATTTCACTGAAGTTCATTAAGGCACATCAGTGTGGGAGCAGTTCAGGGTAGCAGGGGCAAGGGAGGGGGAGGTATGTCAGGGCCGGATAAACTAGGGTTGGGAGTGTTAGGAGGAGTCTAGGGTTTTATAAGTGGGGTGGATCCACAACACTCATAGGCCCGCAGGAAGTTACAACCCTTATTTCTATGTGCAGGACCGGTTATTTTCTTTAAGGGAGACAAGAGCAGGACTTTTGGGGTATTTTCCGGTTACCACTTCAGTTGTTCAGATTGGTTCGGTTGTGCAGCAATTAGAAGGTTGCAGCTAGGAGTTATTTAGACTTGCAGTGGGAGTTTTGTAGATATGTTACAAGGGGCATATGGTATGGTATTGACACATTGATTACACTTGTTTTGCAGATGCTTGTGGAAAGTTTAGTAGGAGGATTTAGTCATTTGGGCTGGATTGAGAATTGGTGGGGCAAGGTGTGGTCAAGGTGGAGTCTTTTGTGAGTAATGTACTAGCATTCAGTTGTCAGACTGTTTGTAGAGGGTTAATGAGGTGTTTTGGAGGACATTGGGGGAATTGTAACGTGTGGTATCAATTGAAAGACAATGTCATTTAAGCAGGTTTTCTAACGTTATATACTAGGTTAAGGTCATTAGAGCGAGTAAAGAATAGTTGTGTAAAATCTTACCATAACCACAGACGTCCTTCTCTTCCATGCTGCAGTATTCTAGGTGTGGGATTTCATACCCTCAGGCGACTCGTACGTCGACTCCTATACAAAAGCTTCAGCTTGGCTGTTGCAGCCTGCGTGGGACGTCACACATAGGGCCATAAACCAGGGGCCTTAAGTGTGACGTCTGCATGCACAATCCTCTGAACTTGAAGGCCAGCAGGCAGAGAAGAAGGCCCAGCAGGAGGAATGCCAGTTGTTTCCAGGTGTGTGACTTGGGGACCTACTGTAATGTAGGTAGTATAGGTAAGGAATATAACCTGGGGGGATTGGTGGTGGGAAGGAATACTGCAACATGGAAGAGAAGGACATCTATGGTTATGGTAAGATTTTACACAACTATTCTATGTTCTTCTATTCCTATATTTTACTATTCCAGGTGTGGGAGCATACCATAGCTTATGCAGATGAAAGGGTGGTGGTAGATGAAGAGGGTTCTACAAGTCCCTGCAGGATTGGCCTGGCAAATCCTGTCCTAGCTCTGGAAACTTGGTCCAGTTTGTAATGCTTGGTGAAAGTGTGGATAGTGGCCCAAGTGGCTGCTTCCAAAATGGATGCTGTGTCTAGGCCCTTCATGAAGGCCCGTGAGGTGGCTGCAGCTCTAGTGGAATGGGCCTTGATTCTCCCTGGGGTTCCTTTTCATGGTGGGAGTAGCAGAAGCAAATAGCCTTCCTGATCCAGCATGTGATGGTTTGCTTGGAGACTGCCTTGCCCAAGGCTCTGGGGTGGAAGGAGACAAAGAGCTGGTTAGTCTTCCAGATGGTCTTGGTCTTGTCCAGGTAAAACCTAAGTTGTCTGTGCATGTCCAGGGAGTGCAGTATCCTCTCCCCTTCATTAGTGGGTGAGAGGAAAAAGGTGGGTAGATGTATGGATTGGTTAAGAGACAGGTCATTGACCACCTTAGGCATAAAGGAGGGGTTGGTTCGCAGGGACACCCTGTCTTTGTGGAAGATGGTGTAGGGGGGACAGTCCATTAAGATCTGCAATTCTGACACTCTTCTGGCTGATGTGATGGCCACCAGCAGGACCATCTTCCATGTGCACATCTGTAAGGAAGAAGGCCCAGCCGGTTCAAAGGGGTGCTGGGTTAATTTCTCTAAGATGTAGTTAAGGTCCCAAGGCGGAGGGACAGGTTTCCTAGGTGGTCTCATGTGCAAGATCCCTTTAAGGAAGAGCTTTACATCAAGCCTGGCAAGCAAGGGGGATTCCAGGGGCAGGCAGGCTGATATGGCAGAGAGCTGTACTCTTACAGAAGAAAGACCACTCTATCAATTGATACAGGTAGTTCAGAACCAGGGGAACCTCAGAGGAGCTGGAGTCGCTTCCCTTGTTCAGACACCATTTTGCAAATCTTTCCCACTTAGTCAGGTAAAATTTTCTGGTGGTAAGTTTCCTTGCCTCCCTTAGGACTGAAAGCACGTCCTCTGAGTAGTGGTGTCTGAAAGGGATCAAAAGTTTATTACCCACAGAGTCAGAGACAACATCTGTAAGTGTGGGTGTAGGAGAGTTCCTTTGTCTTGTGTCAGTAGGTCCACCTTGTAGAGTAACTTGAAGTGATTGCTCTTGGCTAGTTTGTGACATAGGCGGAACCAGTTCTGCCTTGGCCAGTAGGGAGTCACTAACAAGAGTTTTGATTTGTCCTTCTGAATTTGTGGGAATGGGGGGAAGGCATAAAGGAACTTCCCCTCCCAAGGGAAGCTGAAAGTGTCCACTCTCCATGCTAGAGGGGAGTGGGTTTTTGAGCAGAAGGTCTGCAGTTGCCTGTTCTGGGGGGAGGCAAACAGGTCTATTTGTGGAGCACTCCACCGGTGGACTGTGTCTAAGAAGACCTCCCTGCTCAGCATCCATTTGTGCTGAGACGAGGAGGTCATGCTCAAGAGATCTGCTTGGTGGTTGTCCTATGAGGGGATGTAGGCCACTTGCAGGACTAAGTTGAGATGAGAGGCTAAGTCCCATATCAGCAGGGACAATCTGCATAGCTGATAGGCCTTTGTTCCTCCCTGCTTGTTGAGGTACCACATCACCTTAATGTTGTCTGTGACAATCTGGAGCACCCCTGTAACCAGAAGGGGAGTGAAGGTTTTCAGAGCTAAGAAGACTACTGTCATTTCCCTGATACTGATGTGTTTGACCTGAAGAGAGGAATGCCACTTTTCCTGAATCCTGTAAGAGGCCAGAGTTGCTCCCCAACCTGAATCTGAGGCATCTGAATGCATAACTTGAGTTGGGGTGGGTGGTTGCAGTGGGAGCCCTGGGTTCAGTTGTTCTTGCTGAGTCCACCAGTTGCGCACATGTATTCTTTCCAGTGGTAGCATGGGGATGGTCACTGCCATTAACCCCAGGAGATGAAGAAACTACCTTGACGCCACCTTTTGGGATAGTAGAGCTTCCGAATGAACCTAGGAGATGAAGAAATTGCCTTGCCATCACCATTTGGGATAGTAGAGTTTCCCTAAAGTGGGAAGCCAAAGAAAGAAACTTGTCCTGTAGTAGCAAGGCCTTCATTGTGCCTGCTCTGATTCTGCAGCCTAGGAAAAATTTGTCCTGGCTTGGGATCAGAGAGGATCTAGGGAGATTGATGGTGAATCCTAGGTTCTGCAGGAGTAATCATTGTGAGGTTTCCATTGGTTGCAAGATAGGGTTTATTTAGACCAGTTGCAGTAGTCATGCTAGGTTATGAGGTTAGGATTTGTTATCTTAACATAGGAAGGGATCAGTGGCTTGTCTTCCACTGTTTAGGTAGTTTTCTTAGTTATGGTTAGGAGGTGATGACAGTGATGCAGTTGGGGTTAGAGAGGAAGGGGTACAGTGAATGATGTTTGGCCTTATGCCTTAATGATGGCTAGGTGATGACATTTTGAAGGAGGGAGGGGGAACAGCCTTGTCAGACTGGTGGGCGGAGAAGAGGGGCAGGCTTGCCCTCTTCTGTTCTACCTCTAGTGTTGGATGTTCAAATGAGCGGTTGCACTGCTTGATAAGTAAATAAGCAAGCTGAGCTGCTTACTTGGTCAGTGGTAATTCAATAAATGGTAAGTGAAGTGAGTGGTGGTACACTGTTTCACAGTAAGTGAGAGGAGGTATGGACGCTGCTTACTGATCAGGATGAGTGGGGTTGGTTACGCTGTCCTGTTCTATGTTTATGTTACATTGATGTTATCTTCATATATGTCATGTTTGGTGGAAATTAATAAATACTGGTTAACAATCATGTTTATGGAAGTTTAATAAAGGTAGTCAAATGTCATTCAGTGTGATGTGTTTATTGAAGTGGACCTGGACAAAAGGAAACAAAATTGCAAGCAGACTGTAGCTTTACCTTGGAACTCCTGGATTCATTTGTAGATTACCTACTTACAGAAGCATAGCTGGATCAAACAGAGCCCTGTGCTGGTCCCATGAACAAGCTCCCCATCCCTTCAGCTCTTCAAGTTCTTATTAGGAATACAGAACAGCAATTTCTGAATTTTTACATGCAAGTCTAAATGCGCTGTTTATTCTGCACTTGGCTCAGTTTGTGATTCATTTTATGTTGATAGAATGACAAAGAGAATTGCATTATAGAATCTACGAGCACTTGCATGCCACTGAAATCAAGGGCAGCAGAAATGATCTTTATAGGCACACAGTTAAATGTAATGTGAATAAAATTATTGTGATCAATTGTGTTAAAAATGTTAACATGAGATTTGATGCCGAGCATGAACTGGACCGGAAGGAGTACTGCTAGCTTAGATTACATGCTTGCAGTTTCCCCAGTCTTAATGACAAAACAGAACTTTAGTCATGTGACATAGATTGTATTTAGATAATTGTGTTTGTTTTATCAGTCTGAAGACATCTCAAGTGAGAGATGAAAGCACCTCCTGATTAAGTGCTTCATTGTTTTTCTTTTTTTGTTTTAGTTTGTTTTTATTACAATGGGCAATTTGTCTAATTTGCAAGAAGGGTTACGTTTCTTGGTATTACCTTATGATTTTACATTACATGATATACTGAACAGAACTGTTACAGTTGATGGATAAGGTCAAGTTAGCTTAGTTGAAGGGGAGTATTTTGCATGCAACTGCTTTGCTTTCCTCCAGTGTCACCTCTAATGTGGACATTTTTTCGACTGCCTAGTAGCACTGGCATGTTTGTTTACTATGGTGATTCTTCCTGGAGTGTGGGAATGAGTGCAGGAATAATGGACGCATCCAGAACTTTTTTTGAAACTGGAAAATAATTTGCTTAAATTAAAGCAACTACAGTGAGACATTCTCATCTGTGAAACTAGTATGAGTGCTAATAGAGTGCCACATGGTATAATGGTTACACAGTTAGCAGCAGGCAATGACTTGCCAGCAGATATGAAGGAGTGGAAAGATTTGAATACAAAAGCTAGGATACAGTATATGGAATTGTTATTAGTGCATAACAGATGGAAAGTCAGCTCCTGAAGTCCAACACTTAGATTGCTAATCTTGATGCCAAGTTTGCACTATTCAAAATAAATTCAGGAGAATTTCAGAAGTAGAATCTGAAAAAGTTTGAGCATGACCATAAGGGCTGTGAAGCAGGGACAGCCTACAGTTATTCAGATTCCATGGGCACATCCAAGAATGTGGTTGGGTTCTCACATTCCGTGGATGATGGTGTCAGTCGGAAAACATGAATGATGCTACAAATACCAATGCCAGGAGATCTAAACGTCTAGTGGCGAAAAGAAAATAAATGGGATAGTAAATCATTCCAGTGCTAGTGGTAGTTCCAATTAGCAGTCTGTGAAGTGTAATCACAAACAATGGGTTTTTCAGCCTGTGGAGGTATATAAAGACACAGGCACCAGCAGGACCTGTTGTGCTGCAACTTGAGCCAACATGCGAACATCAAGTTTCAAAAAAGCTAAAGATGGAACCATACCGATTATCACCACAACTGCAAAGTATAACCTTTGAGAACAGTTTCAAGATTGTTAATGTGTCACGTCATAAACTTACTGACCCAGATTTGTCAAATTTAAGCAAACAGTCATTTGTGCCAGTATAGTATTCAAATTTAGAGGACACTTGGAATTGCCTGCATGATTATGTTTAGAAATTGAATCTGAAATGTTTATTCTGTAATTGAAGTACATATGTTATTAAATTTGCTAAACCCAGAGTCTTTAACAACCCCATTAAATCCAAAATCAGAAGCATTTGTCAGTGTCACTGAGAAAGAAAAAGGTTGTTGTTAACAAAGAAACATGAAAATAAATATTTCCACTTGACTGCACCTGAATAAGCTTCTGCAAATCAAATTAAAAGCAGTACAAAGTTGTTATTAACCACAACTGATAAGAGGAATGCAATAGTCTTTCTTAATATTGCTAAATATAAAAAACAAATGCAATATTTCTTAAATGATAAAAAATTATGCAAAATTTGGATATTAGATATTTGTAAAATGTAAATGTTTGTTGATTCATTAACTGAAGGGCAGTTAAGTGATGGCCTTGTTAATATTAAGCAAATTATTTTACAGTTTAAAAATCTTAGTGAGTCATACATTTGGTTTGGCAAAAATCCATAAAGAATTGGACGAATCACCATTTAGGCTGATCGTGGCCAGTAGTGGTAGTAAAACTGAGCCATTGTCCATGTATGCAGATAAATGTTTATAACAAATAATTAAACTCTGTCTTTCAAATATAGAAGATTCTTTTGCCTTCATCAGAAGTTTGAATTCTTTGGCCACCAATGAATCGGATTTACTGATTATGTGCAATCTTTATACATAGTGATAACCAATGAAATTGGTTTGGATGTTGTTAGGAGAAAATTATGCTCTTACAAGAAGTTTTCTGATCCTCAATTAATTTTGATTATGAAATTGTTAGATGTGATCTTAAGTTATAATTTTATTGAGTTTGATTCATATATTTCTCAGACAAATGAAGCAGCAAAGAAAGCCACTATGGCACCTTGTCATGCAAATACATTTTTATCTGGCTGGGGAATTAATTTATTTTTGAATTTTCTTCTTGCATTATTTGCTACAAATGCTTTACAGATGACTTTTTCTTTAGTTCAATGAGGAATTGTTGAATGTTTTGAGCCTTTCACAAAATATTTGAATAACAGTATAATAATAAAGTGATATTTTTTGAAATTTTCCTTTAATTATGACGTCTTCAGTTAATTTCTTGGATTTAGTCACTTGTAAATCTGAAGGGATTATTCTGACCTTGCAAGCTCTTTAAGAAAGATGTACCAAGTAATGATTATCTCTGCTTTGATATTTTACATTCTAAAAAATTAAAACAAAATGTTGTAAAAGATCAGTTAAGTCAGGGTTTGTAGGTTGACTGACATTACTCATCAAATGGAGCAAATCCTGACTATTGTTAAAGACTCACTCATGTTCCTGTATATCTTATATGCAATTTTCCCTTGACACTGCAAAGGGGTTAACAGTCTGCAGACACTATGGCACATTAAAGCATTGCCTGTTTTATGTTGCATTTCCTTAGCCACTGATATGCCCAACAGTCATCCTGCTGGTGATGCCTGCCACACTGCTTGCTGTTTTTGGGAACCTGGGGATCATGGACATTTTCCCCCATGCATTTGGCTATTGCAGCTGTGGATACTGCATTGTATGCTTGTCTATGCCCAGATAGAATTTGTTGCAGCCATTCTGGCTCTGCAGCTGAGCTGCACTTCAGCCATGTGACCCCAACCAAATATGCTGTAACCTACAAAACTCAGTCCGTAACAACTCTGTTGACAATTTGCCAGACACAGAAGACTGTGGGATAGGCATACCACAATGCCTTCTGGTCATACAGCACTTAATCCCATAATGTAAGTACAGAAAGTAGCCTTTTAGGTGGTAACAGCCATAGTGATCCAAACGATCAATGCAGCTACAAACAGGGGTATAAGAAAGTGACAGAAACCCCTTCCTACTTTGTTAATTACCAGCCATCCTGATTTATAATCTGCTAGGAACCCAGGTAATCCTAGCGTTGTGTCATAATCTTCAAAGATACGTTTTTTTTAATCCTGTCCTTTCCTATACAAAAATGTGAATTGTACATACTGCCATCTTTTACATAAACTGCTTTATACCCATGGAAGGCTTTGTATTATCAGTAAAGTGTATTTATTTACCAATGTTGTGGCAGTACAATGGAAAGGTGGAAATACAAAGAATCAGTCCAGAAGACTCCAAGTCTAAAATACTAGCAAATCACACTGGAAAAGACCATTCTGAAATGTGAGCAATTACTTTAAATAGTTCTAAAAATGGTACTTCTGACATGACTATTTTTTAGATATTTAAAATGCTCAATTTTTTTTATCTCAGTCATGTTTAGTCCTACCCCTGGACAGATTATCCCTTCTCTCTTTTTTGGTGGTGTTGGCTCAAGTGGGAACCTTTTTGTGTCTATAATTTCCAAGGACCATGTCACCTTTGAAACATCACAGAAGAACATACCTCTCTACTGTGCATATTTTCTCAGAATGCCTCATATTTTTGGTCTGTTTTTCATAAAATTGCAGTTTTTTTGTCAAATTATTGGTAAGCCACTGAACATTGTAATAAGAAAATAGACATTTGATTTTCAGACTTCATATCCTTAAGAAGAATCCATGCTAATACAAAACCTGTCTATCAACTTTCTAAGTTTGTAAGAGCAATATTTAAAAATTGTCCCTATTTTTGGGCCTTTGTCCTCCTGTTATTTATGGCCTTGTCCAGATTTGTTGCTCAAAGATGTTGAGAAGTATGACTCTTACTTGTGTGGGTGGACCAAATAAAGCAAGATTTCAACCCGGAGAAATCTGAAAAAAAT
This sequence comes from Protopterus annectens, assembly GCF_019279795.1. NCBI lineage: Eukaryota > Metazoa > Chordata > Ceratodontiformes > Protopteridae > Protopterus > Protopterus annectens. The sequence goes on along the minus strand of NC_056735.1, from coordinate 998,583,397 downwards.
ACAGCAGTCTCATTAGTCTCTTCATAAGGCATTTACTTCTCCAATAGGGAGACTTTGACTGGATAGGGGCAAGACCACAGGCGCTTATTTTGACTGGACATGGGGAAAGCCATTATTTTTTTACATTCCTAAGCAGCTTTCCAGAATGCTCACAAATTTTATTCCAAGCTGCCAGAGATATGGTCAGGAGAAATACATTTCTTAGCCTCTTCTTTTCTGTTATTACACCAGATGAATAGCTTTAAAAATGACCAGGTGGAATCCACCTTTTAGCACCTCCTCTCTTTCAGATTCTTTATTACAACTCTAAATATAATGAAACGTAATCTTAATCATTTATTATTACCAGCAAAAAGTCTTACCACAGCTAATAAGTAAATATGACTGGTAATAAGATACACATTTTTATTAGCAAGACCCTTTGTAATCTGTTCCCTGACTACTTATCAGACACTGTGAACAGATTTTTATCCAAGCAAAATATGGTGCTGTTAGTAAGAGAAAACATTTAAAGAAAACACTTAGCTCCTCTACCCACCATAACAGCACCTTTCCTCACTGATGGGGGTGGGGGAGGGAGTGTCAGGTGCTCTGGTCCTATATACAGCAGTTCCTTGAACCATACCAAGCATTTCTTTTTATGGCTGAAACCAAAATGTCTGCAGTATGTGTAGGCCTTTTTGAAGACATCTCTGTCGTTAGAAAACCAAGACTTATACAGTAATATATGTTAACACTTCATGCCTTCCTTGCTGAAGTAGGTTTTGTGAAAACATTAGGTTTATAGGTAACTACTCGACATGCAATCAAGGAGACCATTTTAAAGCCAAGCCCAAATTCCCAATTGTCCCAATGCACTGTCTGGTTAAGGGACTTGTTCAATCAAGGTACACAGCAGGGAAATGAAGGCTATTCTTGGTGTTACTAGTGCATAATTTGGTAAATGTACTTTAGAATGTTTCTGGGAAGATGATCGAAACTGTGTAAAATAAGAATGTTTCGGTGAGACAAAATATGGTGTACATGAAAGAGTCAGTTCTATGAAACCATATGAAGCATGAACAAACAGTGAGATATATGGAAGCTTTAAGTGCATCTGTGGTTTTAGGTAATCACAATGTTGCTTTCATGTTGGGCATGCCTGACACACACTACACGGGCTGAAACCGCCTATTATCATGGTGCTTAGAACTGTTCTCAAACACTGCATTTACTAACATAGTCCACCATCACTTTTGAGTCACTCTGGATCCGTTCTATGGAGTAGCAGCAGTAGCTTGAGTCATGAGCAGAATCTCATGAATGATATTCCATACCTTTGTGACAACTCTGGGATTGTGTGTGTGTGTGTGTGTGTGTGTGTGTGTGTGTGTGTGTGTGTGTGTGTGTGTGTGTGTGTGTGTGGTGCACTGGGCATGCTTAGTGAGTTGTGCAGTCCAGCTGCTTACCAAGTACTTATTCACATGAGGACTGCCATCACTACAACATGAGGACTGCCATCACTACAACAGCTAGGCACAGCCAGACTAGCAGACTGTGCATGCAGGAAAAACATAAATGTATGTTTTATTTGGAAAGGATTACTGACATTGAAGTGTCTATAAAATGGGTGTTCCTACCTTGTCCAATTCCAGTATAGGCTTCGTTCACGTCACAGCTGGGAACTTTTTCAGTACACTGGCTTTTGGGAGCCAGTGCAATGTGTAAGTTATAAATAACATGGTTTACATTTAAGAAACATGCTATTCATGTACTGCTTTATTTATGTCTCGTTTTAGGATGGCTGTACGGAGGGGGTGGATTCACACAGTTCAAACGTAAAGACAGACACAAAAACATCTGCACACACTAATGGGTTTGTAAGTTTTAGAAGTGTGTATTATTTTGGTGAATGTTACTTTAAGAAATGGCACGCAATATGTAATAAATATAAAAAGTCACTGTGTTGCAGCAATGGACTCACCACAACTCTCCACAAGTGACAACTCTTTTATTAACACAATTTAAAAGTATTCTTTAAGCGCTTTCATCTCCTCAAAACGGGGACTTCAGAATACATGCCTTCTGTAGAATCTTACATATATCGCCCAATGTATTAGTGACATCATAACCACATAAATACATTTAAAGACACCATCACCACATACAAAAATGTATATGCTTTAAAAGCATTTAAACCATTTAAAACATTTGAAATAATTACAATGCATTATAAAAATTCTAACATAACCTTTTGTCCCAAGCTCTCTTAATTAGCAGGGGTTTTACAGAAATAACTTAATTTAACCCAAAGCTCTGACCTGCCTGCAGCTTAATTTGCCACTTTACCTCTTTTTCTTCAAGTAAATTTCTATAATCCCCCTTAGGGTTAAATAAAACTTTCTCTAAAATACCAAAATGGAACCCTTGGAAATTCTTACAAACTAAATACAATGCATTATTATTCATTGTGGATATCTGGTATATGTGTTCATATATCCTGTTTCTTAATTGCCTTTTGGTTTTTCCAACATAATATGCTGAACACCCTTTACATAATGTGAGGTAAACAACACCAAGTGTTTAACAATTGCCCTTAACAAATTCCACTTTTTATTTCAAGGTATTTTCCAAGACAACCATTTTACTGTCCCCTATGTAACATTGTGAACAGGACCCACATTTTCATGATACCATTTTGCCTATTGGCTTGTAAATTCTTTACATGTTCAAAACTTTCTTTAATGTTTGCCCCAGTTTTATATATGTAGGTAGGTCTCTCTCTTACCACCCCTCTTAAATCTGGATTCCCCCTAAGAATGGCCCAGTTCTTTTCCATAATATCCTTCACGTTACCTACCCTTCCCCAATAGGGGAGAATCACAGCCCTTTCAAAATTATTTTTTTTTGTCCTTGAGTTGAATCTCTCACCATGTTAAAGTTTCCTAACAGGGGTTTAAATCTTTTACCCCATTCCTTTTTAACATTGTTAACATTCTCCTGAACCATCCCACGTGGGTACCCTCTTTCATAAAACATTTCAGCAACTTTCTATAATTCATCTTCCAAGTCACTAGCCAATAATGTCATTCTAGCAACCCGTACCATCTGGCCTTTCACAATACTGGCCTTTTGATGTGCAGGGTGACAATGCTAATATTTGAGATAAGAGTTGCTGAATGTGGGTTTTCTATATATTTTAGATGCAAAATCACATAAAGTTTTAAATATCTGAGTGTCAAGATAACTAATTGTCCAGGGGTTGCTCGTGTGAGTGAGTTTTAAGAAACTAGTAGTGGAATTCAAATAAGTAACAAATTCCTCCATTCTACCTATGGAGCTATTCCACAAAATAAAAAATGTCATCCAAAAATCTTGTGTATAATTTGACATTTTGAAAATATTCACATTCAAAAACTTTAATTCCCAGTCTAAAAGAACCATGTTTGCAAATATGGGAGCACATGAGGCTCCTATAGAAACACATTTGTTTTGTTTGAAGTATTGTCCTTCAAAATATATATAATTGTGGTCTAAAGCTAACCCCATGAAGTCTGCTATTAAATTGTGTTAATAAAATAGTTGTCAGTTGTGGGTGAGCCAATTGCTGCAACACAGTGATTTTTTATATTTATTTGGTTTTGGAAGTCACTGGGGTCATTGTTTAAACAGTTTAGGCAATATGGAATGACTGTATTGATCCTTGCCTGAAGAAAGTACAGTTGTGTACACTTTCCATAAATGTAGATGTTCAAGTGTATTCACTGTTGCAGTCATTACATTTGGGTTATCTGTTTGCAGTAGCCCTCAGTCGGCCTGATTAACAAAGTCTCAGGTCCTGCGTCAGATGCTGTCCCTTCTTCCATGACGTCAGGTTGTCAGGGGTATAAAACATGCAGCCGACCCCATTACATCAGTTTGTCTTGCCTCAAATGTCAGGTGCACCCCTAATGGGAAGCAATTAAATCTATAATTGCAAGGATATACCTCCAACAAAAAAGCAAATACACCAAAAAGCTTTTTGAGCATAGTAAGGGAGAGTAGAGGTACAGCCAAAAGAAGAAAAGGGGCTGGAGGGAGGGTAACCAGGACTGCAACAGTGAATACACTCAAACATCTACATTTATGGTAAGTGTACACAACTGTACTATGTTTTTCGTGTTTCACTGTTGCAGTCATTACATTTGGGTAGATTCCCAAAGCTAAGGTTGGGAGGAGGAATGTAAATAGAATTAAGACCAGCTATAAGACCCTGCAAGACTGCAGTGGCAAAGCCAGCTCTGGATTTAGAGAAAATTGGCAAATGATAATGTTTGGTGAAAGTATGCACAGAACTCCAGGTAGCAGCTTCTAGGATGTCCCTGGTAGGAACGCCCCTGAGAAAGGCTGTGGAGGTAGATGCAGCCCTGGTTGAATGGGGTCTGATGCCCTGTGGGATAGGTTTTCCATGGTGCTTATAGCAGAAATGAATGCAGTGGCCTATCCACTTTGAAATGATTTGCTTTGAAATAGCTTTCCCCTCTGTCCTTGCGGCAAATGCCACCAGCAGTTGTTCAGATTTCCTTTGAGGTTTAGTCCTATCCAAGTAAGATCTAAGTTGTCTGTGCACATCTAAGGAATGCAGTATCTGTTCCCCTTTGTTCTGCCAGTTAGGAAAGAAGGTAGGCAAATGAATGGACTGACTAAGAGCCACACTGGATACCACCTTGGGCATGAAGGAGGTATTGGGTCTGAGGGACACCCTGCCCACATGAAAGATGATGAAAGGATCCACTGCCATAAGGGACTGTAATTCAGGTACCCTTCTTGCAGATGTGATTGCTAAAAGGAAAGCTGTTTTCCAGGAAAGGAATTTTAAATCTGCAGTAGCAGCTGGCTCGAAAGGAGGAAGAGTGAGTTTCTCCAAGACAGAGTTAATGTCCCAGGCTGGAGTTGCCCTCCTGGGTGACCTTAACTTTTGGCCCCTCTGAGGAACTGCTTGAGCAGTGGATGAGAGAAGAGGGGAGGCTCTGTGCTGTAATGAGCTGAAATGGCAGAGGCATGAATTTTGATGGAGGAAAAGGACAAGCCCTTATGAAGCATCTCAGTCAAGTATTGTAACATCTGAGGTAAATTGGGCACTGCTGTGCTCATTCCTTGAGATTGATTCCAGGCACAAAATCTTTTCCATTTTGCAGCATAACATTCTAGTACTAGGCCTCCTTGCCTCCTAAATGATATCCATCACTGATTTACTGAGGGATGGTAAAGGAGAGATTAGGTAATTAGCCAGGCTGCTAGGTTCAGGGTTTGCAGCTGAGGGTGCAGAAACTGGTTCTCCTGCTGAGACAACAGGGAAGGAGTATGAAGCAGGTGCCATGGGGCCAAGCATTTCACACTGCACAAGAGGGGGTACCAGTGTTGGCGTGGCCAGTCTGGTGCAATTAAAATAGTCCTTGGCTTGTCCTTCTTGATCTTTAGTAGTACCTTGGAGACCAGATGCAAAAGAGGAAAGGCATAAACTGATAGGTTTTTTCCAGCTAAAGGATAGAGCATCCACTTTCCAAGCTAGCTTGTGGGGAATCCTTGTGCAAAATTTGTCCAATCGATGGTTCTGGGGGAGGCAAACAGGTCTATATCTGGGCTCTGCCACTTGTCAACATGTTGAAAATCCTTGGTTCCATTTTCCATGCTTGTGGGGAATCCTTGTGCAAAACTTGTCCAATCGATGGTTCTGGGGGAGGCAAACAGGTCTATATCTGGGCTCTGCCACTTGTCAACATGTTGAAAATCCTTGGTTCCAGTTTCCACTCGTGTGGGTCCATGAGGTTTCTGCTTACTCTGTCTGCCAGTGTATTTAGTTTTCCTGGCAGGAATTGCGCTTGTAGATTCACTTGGTAGCTCAAGGCTGTGTTCCACAATGCCATGGCTAGTATGCAGAGGGGGTAAGAATGTGTACTCCCCTGCTTGTTTATGTACCACATAACAGTGGTGTTGTCCGCCTTTACCATTAGTTGTCCTGGAAGAATGTGGCCCTTGAAGGTTGGCGGGGCATTCTGTACAGCTAACATTTCCTTTTCATTTATGTGCAGGTGCATTTGACTTGGGTTCCATTTCCCCTGAATGCACTTCCCTGCCAGGTGAGCCCCCCATGCATAGTCTGATGTGTCTGTTAAGGTTTGGGCGGCAGGGGGTACTGTGAATGGTAGTCCCCGGTTTTGGTGGCAGGCCTCTCCACTAAAGGGACTCTAGGTGTAGGCAATGTATGATAGGAATCATTGCTTCTAGATCCTGTGAATGTTGACACCATAAGCTTTTGAGATACCATTGTAGTTTCCTCATATGCAGCCTTGCATATGGAATTAGAAGAATGCAGGAGGCCATGAAACCCAAGGATTGCAGTATTTGCCTTGTAGATAGCTGGGTTTTTGTGGCCACTTGTTTGAAGTAGGTTGTCAAATGAATCCGTTTCTCTGGCATGAGCAAAGCCATCTGGGAAGTTGTATTCAAGCTTGTTCCCAGGAACATAATTTGTTGACAGGGTACCAGGTGTGACTTCTTTTCATTTATGGTGTACCCCAGACAAGTCAGCACCCTTTGAACAAAGGCCAGGTGATTCAGTGCCTGAATTAGACAATCACCCAGGTATGGGTATATTTGAATATTTCTTTGCCTGCAAAATGCAATGACTGGAGCTAGGCACTTTGTGAATACCCTAAGCACATTAGATAAGCCAAAGGGCAGTGCAGAGAACTGTAGAGTGCGTGTAGCCTGCTTTGAAGTGTATGTATCTTCTGCAAGACTCCCTGATAGGGATGTGCAGATATGCTTCTTTTAAGTCTAGTGTTGCCAACCAAACATCTTTGCCTAGCATAGGAAGCAGCTGGTGAAGAGAGAGCATTTTGAATTTTGGAATCACCAGATAGGTATTTAGAGTAGAAAGGTCCAGGATAGGATGCCATGTATTGCCTTTTCTGGGTACCAGGAAAAGATTTGAATAGAAACCTTGTCCCTTTTCCTCCTCAGGTACCAAATGAATAGCCCCCATGCTTAAGAGAGAGAGAACTTGATTTTGGGCCTCTGCCCACTGATTTCGGGGTAGATCTGGCTACCTGCTTGGTGTTGGTAAAGTGTGAAAGTGAAATCTGTATCCTTGGGACACTATATTTAAAACCCATTTGTCCTGGGTAATGAGTTTCCAGTTTTTGGCCTGCAGATCAATCTTTCCGCCTAAAGGAGCATTCAGTTAGGAAGTGCTTGGGAGTTTTAAAAACAAGTCATTGGATTTGGGTGCGGAAATCCCCCACTGCTTAGTCTTGTGTGTCCTCTTGGACTGAAATCTGGGGTTTCTGCTGTGTCTGGGTATGGCTTGAGAAAACCTGGAAGGGGATGGAAAGGACCAATTCTTAGAGGGCCAATGCCTACTAAATCTAGGAGGCTGACCTTGCAAGAAATCTTTAACAGTTTGCATAGATTTCGCTTTATCTTCCATCTTTTTAAGAACTTCCTCAGCTTTGTTGCCAAACAGGCAGTCCTGATTTAAGGGAGCATCCAACAGTTTAGCTTTAACATGATCAGGCAAAGATTGCTCCTTAAGCCAAGCATGCCTTCTGAGCACAGACCCAGTAACAACAGCCCTGCAAGAGGCCTCTAATGAATCAAATCCACATTGCAAAGTATGTTTACCAACCTGTTTAGCAGAATGCATTAAATCCTGTAGTTCTTTATTTTCAGCACAGTCAGGAATCATTTTCTGTTTAAGCAACCCAATAACATGTTGTTGACACTTTAACATATGAAACTGGCAGTATAAAGCCCTAATGGCAAAGGTTACAGAAGTGTAAATCTTCTTACCCCATCTATCCAGCGCCCTGAAGTCTCTATCAGAAGGGGTAGGGTTTTTTTGCAGTAGAAGCCTTATTGCCCTTGGGTCCCTGTGAAATAGTCTCTGGATCCACAATAGGATTTTTAAAAAGAAACTTGTGTGAATCAGGAACCCTGTAATATCTGTCTGGCCCCTGATTCTTTGCCTCCTGCTCCCAAAAAACCTAACTAGATTCTGAAAAGGCATCAACAATGTCTAGTACAGGAGGTATAGCTAAAGGCCTATGCTGAGCTCAGGAGTAAGAAATCCCCAAGCCTCTTTTTTGAATCAGAAAAATCCTAGCTTTCCCAGTGGAAATGCTCCCTTAGAGTATGTAAGGTTTCACCAAAAGAAAAATCCTTTGGAGGGGAAGCAGAGGGAATAGAGTCCTCTGCATCAGACTCCTTACAAGTAGGTAAGGGCAAATCCAGATCATCAGAAGAATCAGAAAAACCAGAATCCTGGTCAGAAGATTCATACACAATTTCAGTCCTAGGTCTCTTAGAAGGTGGAGGTTGGCTTCCCCTGATTCAAGTTATAAGATGCTCGACCACCTCCTTCTTAATGGTCTACTAGCCCCCTCTCAGCATGGATTTCATCCCTCCCATAGCACTACAACTGCTCTTCTTTCCTTTACCGATCACATAAATAAAAAAACACAACAATAACATCTTCTCATCTGCTATCTTTATAGATCTTTCTAAAGCATTCGACATGGTTAATCATCAAATTCTCTTGAATCTTCTAAAATCTCTCTCACTTGATACTCTGGCACTACAGTTGTTCAAGTCATACCTAGATAATCGAAAGCAGGCAGTCCTCTGGGAAAACACCCTATCATCCCCTCTTCCTGTCTCCCTTGGCATCCCCCAAGGATCTATCTTAGGTCCTCTATTATTCTCTATATTTATTAATGATCTTGCCTCTAGTATCCCCCAAGCAGTAACCATTCAATATGCTGACAACTCCACCTTGATCTCCTCAGCCACTAACCCTTCCATACTTCAATCCCTCACCCAAAATGTCTTTCAGCTTGTAGTAAAGCTAACATACTCCATTTCTCTATCGTATCTAAAAATGGCACAGTCATATCTCCTGACACAACCAAACTTTTAGGGGTTACTATTGACCATAACCTAAACTATGACACTCATATTAATTCCACTATTAAATCCATTAACAAAAAAATTGGCTCCCTCTACAAAATTAAGCCTTTCCTTACTCCTACAGCCAGAACTACCATTGCCCACACCCACCTCATCTCTACTCTCTTGTATGCATCACCTTTATATACTAACCTATCCAAAACCAACCTGAATAAATTATCTACCGCCTATAATAGTATAGCCCATTTTGCTACCAGCTCCCCTTTTAGAACTCACCACTGCTTCAACCTAAAACAACTTGGTTGGCTTGAATTGCACAATCAACTCATATCTCAGCAACTTATTATAACACAAAAATCCTTTACTTTCCTGAAAAAACACCAATCCTTACCAAACTTATCAGTCCCTATAAAAATCTTTCTAACCTGCGCTCATTTCACAAACTTTTAGTATCCACACATAAATCCGATAATAAAGCAGGAGACTCACTTTTCTCCTATGTAGTAGGGAAATGCTGGAACCAACTCCCAACAGACCTCACTACAATCTCCTCTTCCTCACTCTTCAAAAAGAAGCTAAAACTTTATCTCACAAACCACTGGCTCTGTCCATGCAGCAACCCTGACTAAAAATCTCCCTTCCTGCATATTACTAGATTACTCTTACTAAATTATTTCACATTGTGCTATTCTGATTCTAAAAGCCACATAACCTGCAAATTTGAACTACTTCTCCCAGCTTCATTACCTCTCTCTCCTTCCTACCTTATTTTTAGCAAACCTCTCTGTATTCCCCCCCCCTTTTTCTTTCTGTCTCATTGTACCATCACTAATCCCCTCTACTCCTTGTATTAACAAAAAAAAAAAAAAAAAAAAAAAAAACTTATTGTTGTGGATTTAATGGGATGAGATTTTTTATTGTGAATTTAACTGTTGTTGTATTCTAATTATTTTATCTGTTATTGTTAACATAACCAAACAATTTTGGATTTTCTTCATGATCACAGGTGCCCTCTAACTTTGATTTGTATTAAATCGTTGGTCATTTTTTGGAGCTTTTCTCCCCGGGCCTCTACTGAAAATGGACTTGTATCCAGATAGACTAGCCCAGTCAACAAATGTTAAATAAATAAAAAATAAAAAAGATCTTCAGCCATTCTTACCATTTGTTTTTTTAGATAATAGAGGCCTGAGCATGCAGCCTGGGTGTCGGTTTCTTAGGCATGGTTCGAGATTTAGGCCTAAATGAAGAAGGAGGCATCAGTTTAATATGCAAGTCCATAGGCCTGAATACACCCTCTGAAGCAGGTGCCTGCACAGCGGCTCCGGACCCATTCAAGGTTGAGACATCCGCAGGTTCCACAGTTTAAGCATCTCGCGGCATACCCGGACTCCGAATGGGTCTCAGTAGAGGCCTGCGAATCAGAAGTAGCAGTTATCAGGGGCTGCAAAAGCACCTCACTGAGTACCAGTGAACTGGTGATTGGCTTAGGAGAAGCGTTGTCGGCAGCTTTGGACCTAGGCGGCCTGTCTCTGTCTTTATCTTTGCTTTTTCAGGAATCCCGGTAGTCGGATGGCTAACCAATGACATTTCTGGATAATTAAACTGAGAACCAAAATATTTAGAGGCGAAAATATACCGATGTGCGCTGATTAAAGCACAAAACCGACAACAAGGTACGTCGTGGTCAGGTCCCAGGTAAGGAATACAGTACGAATGAAAATCTTTGTGAGGTATTTGCTTTCCACAAGTAATGCAATTATTAACTTTTACTGACATCAGTAAGGAGCAAGAAAAAAAGTTTCCCCAACAGGGTACTTAGCTTTAGTTGAAGACTTCGATTCTGAAACTCGAAAATGAACATTTCAGAAGTCGGCCGACCGGCACTTGCGAACTGCTTCTGCTTCGGGCACCACACGGCAAGAAAGACAGATATAATGCCGTCGGCTGTATGTTTTATACCCCTGACGACCTAACGTCATGGAAGAAGGGACAGCATCTGACGCAGGACCCAAGACTTTATTAATTAGGCCGACTGAGGGCTACTGCAAGAAGATAACCCAAATGTAATGACTACAACAGTGAAACACGAAGAACATCTGCATTGTATTGTAGCTTATATGTGTGCTTTACATCTAATTCTCAAGTGTACTGGGATGTATAGGGATTTCTCATCAAGGCATGTTTTTGTAATAGGATGCCCAGTAAAGACTTAAGTCTGTGGGGGCTGACTGCATAGAACTATCACAACGGAAAAGACTATATGGCAAAGTTGGGCACAGCACCACTGAGAGACCTACTGAAGTAGTTTACGTTAGCAGTACAGTACACTATACCCAGTGTACTAGGATTGCTTTGTGGGCAGATGCATCACGTAAATCTGTCCTTCATGGTACATACAACAGTACGACTATGCACATTGTCTGTTACTGTTTTCTACAGTGGTCATCACACTATGTAACTTAAGGGGCTTTGGTCCCTATAGGAGGTAACAAGGGTAGACAAATTGCTTAAAGAAGAAACAAGTTTGCAACTGGTGCTTATGAGTAACACGATTCATGAACTGTTGATCATTGTTCATGCATGCATAGCAGCATTAACTGGCAAATCATGTAGGACAAACTGAATGTGACTGAAGTAACAGGCTTGATTTTATTGGCTGAAGCTGTACTTGTGAGAGTCCTACATTTCCCAGCATACCAAGGTGCATGAGTCTGTATTTGTATACACTGTGTAAGAAAGAGCTTGTTGCAAACAGGACACGGTTATGAATGCTAAACTAATTTGGAGGCATTAACAAACAGAATGATCCTCAGCTATTCTGTTATGCTGTGAAGCACATCATTTTAGCAATTTTAAAGGGAACTGGAGAATATTTCTAGGTGTTGGCATACATCTGTGATCACACTGCATACCTTGGTGTGGTGTTTAAGCCTTTGTAACTCGCTGCCAGTACACTGTTTCTTTTGAATGCCTTCATTTCTACAGCTGCTCCAACCTTAGCAATTCTTGGTATGCAGCTGTGTGTCTGTACTTTGTCCACATTTTTGCTTTTATGAATTGCTTACGGCAGTGGTATATAACTGCTTTTATGGACCAGTCCTATGGATTGTGAACAACTTTGTTAATAACATTTAACAATATTTAAGATGCTATAAAATACAACATAAATAAATATGCAGCTATACTGATACACTTTTTAGTGCAGGTTTTTTCATGTGATGTATGTAACAGGTCACAGTTAAAAGAGCCAGATACTTGCTGAATCAGGAGAACTTCAACATACCAGAATTAACATACATGCAATCCAATCCTTATTAGTACTGCACATTTTCTGTCCATTATTGCAAAACATTTTGCAAGACACTGATTCTTAACAATGACTGCATCAGTTAGTTCATTGCCAAAAGCCTCTTTATTATAAAAGGATTACAACCTGCAACAAGGACCAACCTTCTAAACTTAAGATTACAGTCGCATAAATCCTTACTAATGCAAAACAGATAGTAAAATGGAAAGTGTTAACAGACTGTTCGTAGGTACTTATTTACCATGTTTTTTTATTTCTTTGAAGCATCAAAAGTAATGCACAACTGTATTACCCACTGTTACATGCAAGAATTAACAGTATTTTCTATAAATTACTTCCAGAATGAAAGTCATTTATTTCACGGACTCTGCAGTCGTACCTTTGAACTCAAGCAGGCGACACATTAGGCATCACAAGGTTCAAGAGATAATACAAAAAGTACCTGTTATTATGAGATACAATAAAAGTATAAAAACAGATTGTCTGAACAGAGCTCTCGAGAGATTTTCACACACAAACTAGACAATAGGTCATGATTCATTGCTATGTTGCCTTATAAAAACTATTGTTAACTGCTAAGTATGGTTTGATTAACAGCCTTTTGTTAATTTTTTAAACAGAATAACATGTTCAAACCATTAGCACTGCTTGAATTCCAACTCAACTTAACCATATGTCATGAACTGTACAGAAAACATAGTAAAAACATGCATGCACAAAATCCAGCAACTATGAAAAAGCAACATTACCCAGCTACAAATTAAATTACTCAGAGTAGCTGACATTTGTGTGTGCATAGCCAAACTCGGTTCAGGTATACTAATATAATAAAAGAAAATAAGGATGGATGTCTTCATACAGAGGAATGTATGTATGTGTATGTATATATATATATATATATATATATATATATATATATATATATATATATATATATATATATATATATATATATATATATAGTGGTGCTGCGGTAGCGTTGTCGCCTCACAGTAAGACGCTGTCTGGTTCGATTCTCAGCTAGAGCATCTTCTGCATGGAGGCATACGTGAATGGGCGTGCCTTCTTAAAGGTTGTGTGTCAGGGCTGGTAACTAGGCAAGTAAAACTCAACTGCCAATCATTAGTGGACCGGAGTTCCGCTGTGGCGACACCTAACCGGGAAAAGCCGAAAGACACAAACAATATATAAAAAAAATATATATATATATAAATATAAAATATATATATATATATATATATAAATATAAAATATATATATATATATATATATATATATATATATATATATATATATATACACACATACACACACATATACATATATACATACACACACATATACATATATACATACACACACATACATATATACATACACACACATATACATATATACATACACACACACACACACACACACACACACACACATATATGTATATATACACAGACACACACAAAACACAAAAATGACACAATATGTATATTTAATCATACTGCTGAACAATGTAAATAGCACTGGTTGGTGAATCTTGTGACCAGCTAGTGTAATCACTCCATTTTGGGGTTTCAGATTTTTGTTACTTCTTAACTTCTTATGCTTTCTTAGGTCACTATAAATCAGAAAGGTATATGTGACAGAATACATGACAGTTGAAAGAGAAAAACACACAGGCTACATATGTTTTGATCGATACCTATTCAAGTACGCTTACACAGAAATACAAAGTTTCCTTCTTGTCTAACCACATCTACAAAATTTAGACTATTGAGACTTTGCCTACACCTAGTTAAGGCAGTATTTTTAATGGAGAAATTTGAGCATGCATATCAAAGGACTCCCCTTCCACCATAAGAAAATAAAAATAACTCTTGGTAGGAGACATTTGAAAACTGTTCTTGACACTGAATAAAGTTCTGGCTGCCACTAAAAAAGGTAGAAATTAGGTAACAGTGGGGAGACACATTTCATATTTTGTACCCTATAATTTGCAACACAAGTCAATTTTCTCACAACAAACCAAACACATGCTGTTGGTGGAAAAACAACAAACTGTGATGCATTCATCTCAATGATAAACAATCTTTTCCATGGACTCTACAGTTCTATTACAGTAGAACAGTTAATGAGCCTGAGGGCAACAACATATATAAACAAAAATGTCCTTTTTAAGTCAAGTACACTATGCGGTAATTAAAATGAGCAGACATTCTGGTGGTGTTTTACCTCTGCATGTGTATGGTCAGTTATCAGTATTGTTTCTCTTTTTAAATTCCCAGACTCTCCAAGACTGGCACATGAAAAAATCAAAAGATTACATTTACACCCGTGATTTATCCAGCTGGGGATCAAAATACTAACTAGGCCGAAAACACATTCACATGCTCAAGTTTTCAATATGTGGAATGCACAAAATCCCATGATGAAATGAATGGAATACAGAGCCATGTAAACAGCAGAGCAAATTGTGCTTGCTACCTACATACAAATTTGGAGATACAAGCAACTGTATGCAGATTAAGAGCTATGATGCTGACATTTATATAAATCTGCATCATAAGGTCTATGACAGCATGCTGGAGAAGCCAAAAGAAAGAGACCTAGTATTTAAAAAGATAGCTAGTTAATTTTTCTTTTTTGTAAAGTCGTACAAGACCAGTGGAGGCATATCCTATCAAATTTAATGTAGAAAAAAAATTTGCAAAAACAGGCTGCCAAAAAGTAACATTTAAATGGCACTTTTGTGTGAATTATGAAATGCAAATTATTTGCTTATGTCATTGTTGGCCGCCTTCTCCCATCCCATAAAAGAGAATGGCACTAATGTATTTGGATCACATAAACTTTGTCAGTCTAATAAACTGGCAGTCAGTGCTAATGAATGGCATCACTTTTTGCTTCATGTTCAGAACCTTGTGTTCTGACTGGCCAAGCACAGAGCCCAGAGAAGTGACTTGCTGTTATTGTGGCTCCCACTTCCATGCCATTTGAATTTGGAACACCACACAATTTTGCCACTCCATTCTAGAACAGCTCAAGTATCTGCTCAGGCATTCTTACAGTATAAGTGAGCAGACCTCTCCATTTTGGTTACTGAGCACAGCAATGTAACAAAGTTGTGTACATCCATGCTGCCTTCTATGTATAATTACTCATTGTGGATGGGAGTGGAAGGAAAGGTATGCATCACAGAGAATACCTCTTCTATTATGGAGCCATCTTCCATTCTAGATAAAGAGAAGTGCTTTTCTTATGCTATTCAAGTGTATTTTGGATGAATGGATGGGACACTACAAATTCACCCCTGGTTTAGCACCCATGTCCATCATGGATAGGAGCAAAAAGTAAAATGTCCTAACATATCCTTTGTTCTGCCCCAGTTCTATGTTATTCATATGCAAAACATTAGATCTAACAACTACCAATGGGAAAGTAAGGTAAAACTTCTTAAGATCATCACAGGCCTCATACTTTTAATACCTTTATTGAATCATCACTTAAGATATAGGCAAACATACATTTATATAAAAGAAAACAAACCATATTAATATATTCCCAATTGCAAATATTAGACATCACATGTATTATTTTGTATAATCATCAATCACACATTATATAAATCAATTAATTCCTGCCTTCCTTTAAGCCTCACTCTTCCCCCAAAACATTCTGCATGTATTGTTCCCACAATTTCCAGTTTTTGTATGTAATTTGTTCCTACCAACTTTCACTTAATTCCTCTCTGTTGAAATATTAAATACTTCAAATACAGTTAGTTTAGGCTTTAATTACCATTTTCTAGAAATTGCATTTTTAGGCAGCCATCAGAATGAAACTTAACAAGGCCTTACTGTGTCTAAGCAATTCAGATTCCATATCCGAGCTCAAAAAATATTCCTTAGTTTCACCCATTTGCTTACCCAGTATTTCTGACAGAGTACTCTGTAAGAGTGCCAACTAATTACATTCCCAAAACAAGTGTTCCCAGTTACCCCTTTTTTCTCCATCCCTCCTGCAACACTTCCATCCACCTGAGGAAGAAATCTTTGAAATCTGCTTGAGGTATAAAAATACATATGTAAAACATTCAAGCAAAAATCCTAAAGCTTTTAGATATTGTCGCATATTTGAGAATCATACATACATCCTCCAATGGTTTCCTTGTAAATTGCTTATCCAGTCTGTCTTCTCACTCTTTTCTAACATCCTCTCATTGATTCCTATACTTATCGTGCAATATTTTATATGTCCTATTAATTATCCCCTTTACCAGCAGCAGCTTCTGCTCTAGATTCAACTAAAAATGCTACTAGAGCAGTACTTTCACTTAGGAGTCCCCTATCCCTTTATCTTTGCCTGTACTCTTGATATCAATCCCCGATAGGGAAGATATTCTCTAGCCTGCAGTCCAAATGTCTTCTTGGCTCCTTCTTACTCTGTTACATTTCCCTCCCTAGTTATTTGCTCCTAATACTTTGGTTCCTTTGATTGTTTTCACCAGTAAATTCCATGCCTATTCCTTGTACCCCTAATTGCACTCATCCCTACTGGCAAAAAAAATGTTTCCATTCTCATGTTGGCTTAGTTCTTAGGATACTTTCTGCTATTTTAAGAATATAATATTATGTATGCCTGTTGTAATTCTCCTTAAGGATATCCATTCCAAATTCCAATCTCTCCTTAATTCTTTAATTTCCTCCTGGTTTCATCATAATCCCTTTCCACTTTAAATTGTGGCTTTTTGCTTTTGTTATGTATATGAGCCTTAACTGTGTAGCTTTAAAATATCCCTTCAAATCAAGTAATCCTAAAACACCTCATTCTATTGGAAGGATCTACTTGTATCTCACTTCACCCTTGTCCTTTTCCCCTCCAAGATAAAATCCTTCAACTCTTTGTTAATTACTGTTAACAAATTCTCCTCTGGATGATTAAAACATGATGCTTGACCTTTATATAAAACAAAGGGGACTAAAACATTTGCACTGCTTTATATCTTGCTATCCATACCCATAACAAAAGCTTCCAGTTTCTCATTTTTGTAATATCTTTTGTTTAGTCTTTTTCCACATACCCCTAGCCTCTATAACATCATCCTTTGTAACCCATATTCCTAAACATTTCATTTTATCATGTTTCCATAAACATGGGTATTGCAGAACCAATGTGAGGGTACACATTTTACAGCCATTGTTTTATATTTAATAATTTTATATCCCAAAAATACTTGAAACTGTCTCAGAATGTTCCAAAACACTGAGAAGTCCTTCTCTGCCTTTATAGTGTAGAAAATAATACTGTCTTACAAATAAAGCCAACTTTTGTTAATTACCATACCAATTATATCCTTGAATTTCTGAGTCTCTTATTTTCTTTGGCAATGGTTATAAATGTAATGCAAATAACAAATGGGAAAGATAACACCCCTGACTGGTTCCTCTCATTTTAATTTTTGCCTCTGATCCCTCGTGCATCCTTCTAATTAACCCTACTGTATCAGGAAATGTGTTTCTATTGCCGTACTCATAAAAATCCCAGCTTACTCTGTTGAATGCTTTCTCTGCATCAAGACCCACTAAACAACAGCAGTATTTTCTTACATTCTGCTTCCCTCTGTATCATCACTGTTCTATTATCATTGTTAAATGTTTGCCACCCCTCCACAAAACCACATTGATCTGTATCTAGCAATTTTGGCAGTAGCTTTGCAATTGTTTTAGCTATTCTGGACATACTTAAAACTTAAATGGGCCTATATGAAGCTGGGTCTGATGGATCTTTTACGACTTTAAATATTACAGCCACCACACCATCTTCTTCTTGAATGTTGATTCCCCTTCTTTTAAAATACTGTTAAACATAACCTTCTAGATCTTTATCTCTTTCTTCCCTCCTAGCTCTAAAATTCCACACAAATACCATCTATTCCTGGAGACTTTCTGACAGATTGAGTATACATCACCATTTTTATCTCATCTCCTTCTATCTTAACTGTTAATTGTTGAGCCTCATCTACCCCTAACCTTGGCATACTTAAGTCTTCTATAAATATTTCCATTTTTGCTCTCTTGATTTCCACATTTCTCTGCTTTATACAATTTTTCCTAAAATTTCTGAAATACTGCTAATACTTCTGCAAGATCTCTGGTTATTTTTCTTGTTACAGGATCCCTAAGTTTGGCAACAACCCTTTCTACTTTCTGTTGCCCAAGTCATTGTGCTAAAATTTTTGTGCTCAGGAGTTATCAAAAACAGTTGCTTAACAGCAACCTTTCTAAACTCATGCATATTATGCAGACATTTCCTTATCTTCTCTTTAGTGCTCTGCAGTAGCACATAATCTTGTTCTAAGAGATCTCCTTACTCTGCAGTACTCTAACCTTTGTTACTGGTACATGACCTGAAATAGTTATCACAAATGCACACACTCCTGTGAAATGCTATTTCTGTCTAGTCTAGCTCTGTTAGTGTAACTGTTATTGTACCTTGGGGAATTTTATGTAAATTCTCTCAGAGTTCCTACTACTAATTTCCCATCTTCCATAACAAATATTTACTTTTCTTAAGCTCCATAACAGCAGTTTTAGGTGAAATATAAATACATGCCATGAATAATCCTCTTCCCTTGTCAGTAGCTCCTTGCTTCTGCAAATCTACCATTATTATGTTTTTTCCTCTTCTATAACTACTGGAGCTCCTCTAGCAATTAGTAAAAGTACTCCCCTTTTCATCTATACCTGATATTCTGCTGAATATCCATCCTGAAATCCTTTATCAAATTTGCATGCTCACTTCATTCCAAATGGGCCACCTGTAGCATTGCTGTTTGCACTCTGCACTTCTTAATACAATTTAATACTCTTACTTTTTTGTCTATACCTGTGAGGCCATTCATATTCCAAAATATTATGGATAGTGTAGCCATTATGATAAGTGTCAGCTTTTTTAAATGTCTATTTCCAGCTTTGGTGTTACATGCACCTGCTAATGTTTGGCAGGTTGATCCTTTATACAGTTTATTATTTTTTTATTTATTGATATTTGTTTACCAGGAATGTCTGACTGGGTAATAAATACCTATTTTCACTGGAGGTCTGGGAAGAAAAGCTCCAGAGAGTTAAATAACATCTAATAAAATACTAGTATAAATGTAATTAAAAACACATACACATACAGTTTGACAGTGGAATAAATAAAATACAATGAAGCATTAGGAACCACCAGTAATGTAAAAATAAAAAGAAATAAAAATGAATAACTAAGACAATTAGTATATGCAAAAGTATTAGAAGTATAGTCTGCTATACTAAGAAATAAAATAGAAAGATACAAGTCCACCCTAAGTGTGGGGAGAGGAAAATGTTGGAATGCAAAGATAGCCATTATAACAAAATGTTAGTTTAGCAAGGATGTAAAATACATGGAGGCTAGATAAAGTTCTGATTGAATATGGAACAGTATTCCATAGTTTGGATATGCAAGTATAAACTCTGCCCCAGGCTTTTTTCCTTTTTTTTTTTTTTTGTTTATAGATCTCAAGCAGGTTTTTGTCTTGGGAGCACAGAGGGTGATTTGGGGAGATAGTGATGAAGTACTGAGGAGACAGAAGGGCAACTATAGGTGTTATAGAGTACTTTATGGGTTAGAAGTTGCATATGGGCTAGTTGATGTGGGAGTTCTAACCACATGACAGCATGTAATGCAGGGAAATAATGAGCTTTATATGGTAGGATAGCTGCAAATTTATCTATTTTACCATTACTATTTAGCATTGTACCAGTTGTGATTTGAGAGATATGGATGTTAGTCAAAATAGATGAGCCACGCAGAAGACAGAGTAGGGTGATTCTGCTAGGAGTAAGGAATTTTGTTACTCTGTATTAGCAGGCCTTCTTGAACTACAAAAGAAAACCCTGAACAAAGGCCTGCAATTTAGCTACTTTTCTGGCTGTAGCTGGATAACTTCTAAGCATAGTGTAACACGAGGTCTGAGCCAAACATAAATGAGGGCGATTAGAGACAGAAAAGAAGCAGTCATTTTACAGAAGATAAACAAAACAAACAGTGACTCATACAAACCCCATTATATGTCAGTGGCATGGGAATTCACAGTTACTTCCTTATGTTATACAAAGCATTATGGGAAAGAGAAAGGATTGAGGAAGAACAAGGTCACATTGATATAGCAAGCCCCATTGTAGCCATGTTGTAGAAAACAGGCTAAAATTACACATAATGCACTCAGAGTGATTTTGAGGTGTTAAAATAGGTCAAGAAACAGAGTGAAAAAAATAGATTTTTTTTAGTTCTAGGGTGGAAGCTATCCTTGGGTGTCAGAAAAGTTTAGGAGAGCTGTAGTGGTGCTATGGCTTGGTTGGAAACCATATTGTGTAGGGGTTAGGAGATGAGTTTGCAAAGAGACACTGAAGGAGTTGCTTATGAATACATGTTTCTAGGATCTTAGAAATGGGGAATAAGATGGCAGTTGGTCTAAAATGTTTCACAAGAGTTACCTACTTTATGGAGGATAATACGGAATATTTTTCTACAGGGCAGGGACATGGGAGTCTTGAAAAGATCTGTTAATGAGAACTGAGACTGGGTATGCTATAGAATCTGCAGCAATCTTAAGTACTGCAGTGAGATCAACAGCAGAAGGAAAACAGAGTTTAAGTTTCTTTAGTAACTGTTTAACATATGATGTTGAAACAGGTTGGAGATTGAAAGCATAGATGTCAAGACTAGTACAGTTTTGAGGTATATTAAATGGTTGGGAAGAGATGGAGTTAAGTGAATTATAATGTTGATGGAGAAAGTGTTAAATTTGGCAGCCATTTCTGTGGGGGATAAGTCTGGATAGAGGGTTGGTAAAGGACAGCTAGCATGAACAGTGAATAATGTTCTTAACTGAGCTCCAGAATTTCTTTGCATTTTTTTTAAAGTATCTTGTGGGTCAGAGGAATATTTTTTGTCTAGCTGAATTTCCTTCTTGGTGACATTGCTCAACTCCTTCTACAGATGTAAGGTTTGAGAGGGTTTACTTTCCATGCTCTGTCACTTTTGCATGAAAATTCTTGTAGAATGAGACAGCCAGGGGGTTGAGTATTTTTTACTCTTTTATTTATAGTAGGGGCAAATGAAAATATTCATGAATATATTACAGAATTTGTTGACACCTTTGTCTAGGTGTAGAGCTCTGAGTGGAGACCAGATGACAGATTTTAGTAGTAACTGAGTGTATCAGGATGAAAGTTAGAAAGATTTCAGGTAGCTCTGTAATAATGTTTTTTTAGCTGGTGGGTGATTTCTCTATTGGTGAATATAGGGTGATGGTCACTAAGGGAATCAGGTAGTACCCCTGAGATAGCATACTTGATGAGGTCAGAAACAAGTATCCAGTCAAGGATAGAATTTCTATGATTCATTTTGTTGAGTTGAGTAAGGAAAGAAATCAACTGTTTGAACCCATACAAGTTAGTGTTTAGCTTGACTACAGGTAGGGTGGCTGGTAGTGTGTCAGTGTGAATAAAGTGTAAAAGTACCATGGTAGGTAGTAAGGTGACATAAAATGAATAGCAGAGACATGAAGATGCAAAAGGATAACATGGGTGACAGGATTCCAGAGCAGTTAAGGGGAGATTACAGTTGAATTAAAAGGAAAAAAGATGTTAAAGAAGAAGGGAAAAAGATGAAGGGAAGTTGTTTCTTGTCATCTCAATTTGTACCTACGTCACATTTTACAAAACTTTGTTTTAATGAAAACCCTCAAAAACAAACACATCCCTAGAACACCCCTATAACCTATTAACATAAAACACACAAAACCATGTACATCTTCAAATAAAGAAATTTAACCTTCCTGATAGAAACATCTGTCCCAAACTGAGAGCTTTACCCACAGGCATTTCCTAGCCTAAACTTAAGGTTATCCATGCTACAGCGCATGTTAGAGCCTGTGTTCCTATTTACACCAAGGGCTGCTTGTTCTTGTTTTAGTTTTATTCCCCACTCAAATGCAAAAAAAAAACATTTTGAATACTTTCAGAAAGCATTAACTTTTAGCCTTAAGAAAAAGTTCACTGGCTATCTTTAAATAATACTAAATTATACACTGTTCTAGTAAATGCAATGATGTATAAATGCATTGATGTATTTAGGTATCAGAAAAACTGCTCTCTCTTCCAATAATTTCAAACTTTATTTTTTACTAAGCTACGTGCCCTTCTACCTTTTAATTTTACACTCCTCTGAGCAAACAGTGTCCAGAACTCTCAAGTTTTATTGCCTGGACTAGTTATCTTGCCTCCATGGCCAGCTGCAGACTTCTCAACTCACACTGGACTTTTATTTGGTAAAGAAAAACTTCTCATTACACTCAGTGTTCTCTTATTTCTATAGCACACATGTTTACACAAGAAACTTCTTATTAGATTAAGCCAAGGGCATTAATCTAGACAGTCACCTATTCAAACGTAAGAGAAAACATTTTGATTCTACACATTGCAATCTGTGCACTTTTACACCCCAACCCAACAGCCCAAGATTACAACATATTAACAGGAACATGCTTTTGTCCAGTCTTTCTCTTTTTACATTGTAATGTCTATATTTCTTAAAAGTATAAAAAGAAAAAAGTACTTGTTTACTTTATCATTAACACATACAGCAGTCACTGAAAATGCTTTACTATGTAGCATGCACTTATATCATGAAATGTTTCACTGTGATGGGTGCCTGCTTACTCTCCCAATTTATCTTCTAGTGTTACTGTATTCTTCAACTTAAACATTTCTAACTATATGCCCTACACTTGCTTTTTTTCTCATTTTCAGCTATTCATACTGCTACCAGTTATTTATTTATTTATTTATTCCAGTTTGATTACCGGGGAGGTCCACTGGGCTTGGGGGCCCGTTTTCAGTGGAGGCCTGGGGAGAAAAGCTCCACAGAAACAAAGTTTATTTACATGAAATTCAAAGACAGTATGCATTACAAACAACTGTGAAATTGTTCTTCATCCAGACTGCTTTAGACATTTTATTCTATACATGTTGAACTGTTGTTGACATACAATTGTACATAATGTACAAATATGCTGGAACTGTAGCTCACTCCACTGTGTTTCATCCAATTGACTGTATTGTACATACTGAAAATGATATAATTCAGTTGTTACTTTATCATATACAGATATTAAACATATTGCAATTCATTTTGTTTTCATTTCTGACTGATTTTCTTCTATTTTTTTCTTTGTACACATTTTGGATGTACATCAGTTGTATACATTAACATACACTGGAACTCTTATTCTTTCAGTTGCTTCTGTTTTTTCTTTCTCCTTGTACATCCCTAACCACCACCACTAGTACTCATCCTCTGGGCTCCTTCTGGAAATGAGCCTGACTTAGAAAGAAATAAGACCAGTGAAGGGGCAAACCAATATACAGCAGGACAGGTGGGCTAGACATACACTTAAGACACTTGTATTAGACATCAATGAACTGGAGGGCTGTAGCCAAAGGTGTAGTCAGGCATACGCCATGTAAGCACAGCAGCTTTCACAGCAAAGTGTCAATACCCTAGCTCTAAGCCAAATAAATAAAACAGCACAAGTAAGCCAGCAAATTAATTATGTAATTAATTGTGCCCAGGGTGGTGTAGGTTTGTTATACTCACAATCCAGTTAGAGGCTCGTAGCACAGTCATTTTAGCATACAGGGGGGGGGGCACAGACCCAAAATCAAATTTTAAAATTTGCTCTTTCATGCCTAGGTTGATAGAATGCATTTTCTGAGAGATATGAAGTCAAAAACTCAAATGTCTTTCATTTAGTGACTTCTATTTTCTTTGATTTGATAGCAAACCACAAATGAAATCCAAAAATAGGAGGAAAAAAATCTCGACATTCTGCAGTTCAAGATAATTGAGATGTATGGGTGGAAGGCATTACTTTCTACATTGTTTGCCTGGATTTGCAGGTGTAACAAGGATGCAGTCTTGACTTAGGTAAACGGGCGGAAGTTGTTTAAAAGCCCTTTAAGCAGGACACCGGGCAGGCCCTGTTTATAAAAGAAAAAAAAAATCTAACTGCAAGAAAAAATGGCTTTGTGTGAAGCCAGTCACGTTGGTATTACTTTAGTATCCTTTATGTAGGTTGCTGTAATTACTGTATAGCAAGTCTTCCTTCAAAAATTCTAACACGTAAGCTAAAAGGACTGCATGACAGTTGAATGTAACTTAGAGCCAAGAGTTTTTTTAATGTAAAGCTTTTTTTAAGGCGTAGCTATGTATTTTGGGAAGTTAAGTAATTTGCCTTACAATATACAAGCAGTTTATAGGATTTAAACTGCCATGATTCACCTAATTTACGCATAGCTAATTATACTCCATCTATGGCTAATTGTCAGCAGCTTTGTGTCCAACAGAGTATCAGCTTTAACAGCAGTTGTTGTGTCTTTCGGCTTTTCCCGGTTAGGGGTCGCCTATAAAGCTTTAAACAGTATTCTTACAGGTTTTAACCGTATGATACCCTGGAACTCTGCTATCTGTTTTGCTGCTGAAAGTTTATATACAGGCATGCGTGTGCTTACTCATGGACACACACACACGCACACACACATACATTAACTTTGAGTTCAGTTTTGAGCTTGCTCTTAACTAAGCTTTTTCAATCCAGTGTTTCAGATGTCTAGGTTTTGGTAACAGTTTATAGTTTTATAAGAAACATATTTTTTATTATTCATTTGACATAATGTCGGGTAAAATTAGCTTTAGAAAACCACTGCAGAAGTTTTCAAGACAGTCAACTAACTGCAGAAATACTCAACTGCATTTCATAGATCAACTGTTCTGATAATGGTGTTAAAACAATATTACTATCTACTTTTAAGGTAAACAAAGGGTGTTATACTTTATGCTAGCTATATTATGAATATCTCATAAAGTATCAGGAAACATCTAGAATGAACTACTTATGCCTAACCACTTATTATCGTGGCACATTTTCTTACAAGGAAAATAAAGTTCATTTTACCCAAACCTGAAAATACAATCATTTCACTTGCCACAACTAGAGGGTGCATATGAAGCAGGCTACTAAAAATTTACAGAATAATGCAGGCAGTGGCTGAAATGGGACTATCTGGATTAGTCCACTGTCCCAGTTACCAAACTTAATAAATGCCAGCATCATTATCAAAACATTACATAAAATGATTAAATGATTGTATACATAAATTACTACATTTGTTCATAAAATATATTACAGTACTTTTTGGCTAAGTGCCCAAACTATTATTGCCAATCTGCATAGATCCAATCACTTGCCAGGTCTGCTACATATAGACTGCACTTGCATTCAGTGTAGTATGTATAAAACAAGGGGTACATAACACAAGGGTAGTCTTTAAGGGACTATTTTTTGTTCCATGTGAGGAATACCTTAACTGATTCAATGTAAAAAAAACCTAGTTTAATTTAATAGGAATTTATTTGTTTGCGTATACTTTTATAATGGTTATATGTATTGCTTTTTAAAGGCTTCATCTTTTCGTACAAAAGGTTTATCTACAGAATCTTTCACTTTCAACATTACTGGCCACATCCTCGACCTCTGACATATGCATTAGAGGTTGTTTGTACAAAGCAGGCCACTCCTTCTATATAGGATATCCCAAGTGAGGCCTTCTACGGAGCAGCTCCCTTTGTGCTACTTGTCAAATCCCTCCCAAAGGAATACAACACTAGCCATAAGCTTCTCTAGGCAAACAAATCAAATGTCTTTCAAGGTTACAAGACACCAAATGAAGAATCTACAGCCTTCTAAAATGAGTTTGTTGCACCAGAGCACTTCCCTTCCTTTCCAATAGGTTGCCCATCACTAAGAATTCTAATGCTGAACTACTTTTCTCAGCCCAGTCTTATGGCCCAAAATAATAAATTACAAATAAGTTTCCTCCTCTTGTCTAGTGTTTGATTCCTATAGTCAACCACTGCATGTCAAGCGAATGAGAAAATCACCTCACTGGACTATCGGTTAAAAAAAAAAAAAAAAAAAAAAACAACTGAGGGTCTTAGTTAATACATAGAAAATACAATTCTAGCACACACACGGACACACTTGTCTTTAAACTTATTTCTCCCTTAAAAGGTTTTAATATTGCTGAGGCAGCTGAGACTGACCTGGTACCAAATTGACCAAATCCTTGGTTTGATTCACCCCCGATGTTCATTTGTGTTCTTTGCGACACTAGTCACTGAACAAGACACTTATGGTCACAGGTCAATCCTGCAGATTAACTCAGTTAACAAGTAGTTAAAACATAACAATAAACAGATAAATAAACCATGTAACCCTCTGAAGGGCTAATTTAGAAATTGCAAACTGACACTATATGCAGACACTATATAGAGTAACCCAAGAGCAATACTTTTATGTTGGAACTAAGTTCTGTAGTATCACCTCCAGTCACATGCACTGACATTCTAGTTATCTAATAGCTGTATTTTTCAAAGTTGCTTTCATTATTTGCTTTCCATTTAGAAACCTGATGTGTCATATCATGTGCATTGTATTGAAATGGTATTTGTTGTGCATTGTGTGGAACTTGCTTTTGTTGCTCTATTACTCTTGCATTTTGTACTGCTGAACTGCCCCTGCACTAAGCCATGTGTCACTGTAGTGCTACACTGTTTCAATCCTTCCTTTCTTTATGATGGCACTATATCCCAGGTCTCCACTGTAAAAGGGAACTTAAGCTCGGTTGAACTATCTAGTTTTAAGAACTGGTACAGTTAAGCAATTTGTTAGGGCTGTGAGAATCAAATCCAGTTCTAGACTGTTCACAAGTTAACTAGACTTCTTTATTTTTAATCACAGGGATCCCTTAGGTATATTCGGTCATGGTTCATAAGTCAGATTATTTTGCTGCCATGTATAGCCAAACCATAATATAACAACCACATTGCCAGGTTTGCCACTGGGCTGCCTTTTAGGACACATCATTGCATCAATCTAAATCAGCTTGGTTGGCTTGAACTACCTAGCCTAATCCAGTATAACCAACTGATTATGGCCTATAAAATCCTCTATAATCCGGACAATACTCCTGCACTTAAAAATATTATCACCCCCTATAACAATCCTAGACCGCTTCGATCCTCTAACAAACTACTAATTCAGACTAGCAAAATTAATAACACAGCCGGTGATTCTCTCTTTGCAAACTCTGTAAGTAGATCCTGGAACTCTCTTCCGGCTGATATTACCTTACTTTCCACCTTAGGTCAATTTAAAACTAGACTCAAACAACATTTGTCACTTAACTGGCTATGTCAATGTATCAAGCCTGGCTAACTCGAATGTGTAAAAATCTGTTAATCAGTTTACTGTGTAATTTAATTTAATCCTGACTTGTGCTCAGGACTAACTGTAACCTGTGGAACTTGTTTAACTTGCTTACTTATGTAATCTCTGTAAATAGTCTGTTTGTAATATGTAATGCTGGTATTATGTAATGCTGTATCTGCATAGCCTTGGAGGGTTGGGAGGGTGGCCTAATGGTTAAGGTGTTTGCCTTACAAACACAAGGTGCAGGGTTTGAGTCTCACAAGGGATAATTGGCTAGGCTTAAAATGGCTTGCAAGGGCAGTTAGCTTAGTACTAATCTATGAATCTATGAATCTTTTCTCCCAGGGCCTCCACTGAAAATGGACATGCATCCAGTCGGACTATCCCGGTCAACAAATGTAAAATAACATAAATAAATAAATAAATCTGTTTCATCTTCTTAGGTTTATAGGAGGTTACTAGGCTAGCAGCCCTAGAGCCTTTATAAGCTAAGCCATGTTTATCCTGGGTTGCCCCAATTGTCCTTGGTTAGATGGACATACTTTACAGATCAGCACCGATTACCCCTGTCCAAGAGGGACATAGGTGCCACCCCTGGGGTGAATTTGAGGTCACCCATTTATTTGTCCAGGTTGTGCTTGCATAGTGCCACTGAGGAGGTCTGCTTCACATGAACTGGAGGTTTACTACAGAGAAGCTGCAATCTGAGAGACATACCTGTCTCTCCAGCATGTTCCATTAATGTCACTGGCAAGATTGAGATCCCTAGAGTGAGTGACTCTAGTGCCACTAGATTTGTGGATGTGCAGCATTTCCATCAGGTCGGGGTCAGAGACTGCCCTGTATGCCAGGCACAACTCACCTCTCAGTAGCCTACATGATAGAGTACAATGACAGGGCTAACGGTCTATCCATGTAAGTCATGGTTTGGAGGCCCTGTATCCGCTTAGTGAGAAACCTCTGTGGTCTCTCAAGTTGCTGCAGGTGTCTGGTGAGATACATGCAGAAGGGAGCATTGTACTTTATTAATGATCTGATTAGGGTCCAATAAAGTGGGGTTATGACATCTTTAGACCTGGGTGCAATGCCTTTACTTATGAAATGCACAATCTAGAAGGCTTTCCTTACCACCATGGAAACCTGGTGATCAAAATTCAGATTGCTGTCAACCTGTGTTCCCAGATCTCACACCACTAGATTTGAACTTAGAGGGGTGCTGTCAATACTGTAATTAGTGGGGAATTCCACTTTGCCAAATAGGATAATAGTGTACTTTTTTGCGTTTAGTTCTAGACCATGACTTTCGCACCACTTATTTGTTTGTGTTAGCCCCTCCTATAATATGTTAACATCATTGGGGGACTCAATGATTGTACCTAGTTTTACAATCAGCAAACTCAGTAAACCAAAGGCTGTCGACTTTATCCTGGACTTCCAAGAAATCGATTCCAAATAGTAAAGGGCCAAGTACAGATCCCATCAGTACACCACTGGTGATGAGTCTACCGGTAACATGTGGTGTCACCAACTTTGACAGTATAAGTTACCTGTTACTTGTGTCCATTAGAGACATAGGTGCCAAACCAGGGACAAATTTCCTGTTTTCTAACCTAATTCAAGTGCAACTTGGACAGTTGGATTGGAAACCGGAAATCCAACCCTCATTTGGCACTTATGTCTCTAATGGACATGGGTAACCAGTAAATGTTTCATCTCCCAGGCCAATGCTTACACTTATCAAGGGTATCCTAACTTGTCAGAGATTTGAGGTGCATGGCTAGGCTTAAAAAGGCCCTTGTGGTCATTAGCCTAGTAAACACCTATGAACCTATGAACATATAATTTCGTGGTGAACCAATTAGCTACCCATCTAGTGATGTAAAGGTTAACACCTAGCTGGGAGAGTTTTTCAATGATACTCAAGTGGGGGATTGTGTCAGCTTTGGCTTGGTCCAGATAGGTGGTATGCACCGCCTTACCTTGGTCAAGGGCTTTGGTGACTTTCTCAAAGAAGTGTACCAAGTTCAGTAAGCACGCTCTACCCTTAACAAAGCCAAACTGGGTTGGGTCTAGAGGGTTTTTTTTTTTCTTCAAAAGTTATTAATTTTTTCATTATAATAATATAATTACATATATCTAAGTAAACATAATGAAATAGGGTTGGGTCTAGAGTTTGAAGGTCGCCTATGTCCTTATTGATAAGGTCCATGATGACCCTTTCCATGGCCTTTCCGATGAGGCTGGTTAGACTTATTGGTCTATAGTTCCCAGGGTCAGTTGGTGACCCGTCTTTGTGCAAGGGGATTACTCTTGCTGTTGCTGTTCTCCGTTCTGCTGGTACAAAGCCAGTTCTCAGGCTACAGTTAAGGAGAATGGCAAATGGGTCAGCTGGGTCCTGTATTAGATTGCTTACTAAGAAACCTGGGATGTTATCTGGTCCTAATGTGTTTCTGGTCTTGAATAGCACAGCTATGACTTGATCTCTAGAGATACTATGTAGAGAACTGGTGTCAGGTATGTGTTGGGGTATGGCTGTTGGGGAT
Source organism: Protopterus annectens (assembly GCF_019279795.1). Lineage (NCBI taxonomy): Eukaryota > Metazoa > Chordata > Ceratodontiformes > Protopteridae > Protopterus > Protopterus annectens. The sequence goes on along the minus strand of NC_056735.1, from coordinate 998,553,261 downwards.
AGGGGGTGAAATCTGTGCCAAATCTGTCAGATAGCAGGTTGGAAATTTCTTCCAGTATAATGTGAGAGGTACCATCTACTACCAATTTGGCACACAGCTGGGCACTTGTTTTTAGATTTTGGACATAGTTAAAAAATGCCATATGACTCTCCTTGGTTAGGGATGTTATTTTAGCTTCATAATTATCTTTAGAGGACTTTGAACAAGCAACTCAAGAAGTATTGTAATCTGTGGAGGGAATTCTTCTTCTGCAGAGGCAATTGCCTCTTGTTCTTAGACATCAGTTTCTTCCTTTTGTTATATAATCTGTTTATCCTAGATGTCCACCCAGGTGTTTTTTTTGGGAATGCCTGGTTTTAATCTGGTCAAGTACAGCTGAGTCTATACAGTTGCTAAGATGATTATACACAGCATTTGTGTACATCTCTGCATAAGAGTTATTATTGCCTGTAATTGTAGGGGCTACAAAACTTTTTATAACATCACTTAGTAGGCTGTAGTTTGCTTTGTAGAAGTTCCTTATTTTTTTTGCTCCTTTGGGGGTGTGGGTCCAATAGTTACTTCAACTAAGACTGATTTATGGTCCGACCTTACTAGGGAGGGCATCACACAGGGGGCAGTGCAATAACCACCCATGCTGGTGAGTACTATGTCAAGGACTTTAGAGCCCCTTGTGGGGGTGCAGACTATCTGTTCCAGAATATTTGCTTTGACAAAGTCTAGGAACCTCTGGGTAAGCATGTTTGAGATCATGTATGTTACCCAGTTGATGGAGGGATAACTGAAATCTCCCAGGACTAAGGTGTTGGGCTGTATGGCGAGTGACTCCAGTAAGTTCAAACAGGCATTGTGCTTTTCTTGGTTCATGGAGGGGGACCTATAGCTAGCAATGATGTGGTAGGGTGTTTTGCCTACAGTTAATTGGGCATGGAGTATTTCAAGACAGTTGTACTCTTTGTCCAATCTTGAAGTGTACTTGGCTTTAATGAAGATGGATGCACCTCCACCTTTTGTTCTTTCACACTCATTCTCTGGTCTGAATGTGTGGAAGGCACTGTAGCCTTGCACAGCTGGGGTGCTCTCCGCGGCACTGAACCACATTTCAGTGCTGCACAGACATCAGCATCTTCCAAGGTGAGGAGTGGTTCCAGGGAGAGCAGTTTTGTGTTTAGACTGCTAGCATTAAGCAGCAGAACCTTGAGTTTGTCTTGAGTGGATTTGGCTATGTTGGAAATTATGTTGTTTTGACCTTGCCTACAAAAGGAACTATGGGGGTATCCAAGCACATTAGCCAGTATCCCAAAGTCTAGGGGAGACAGGTGCAGACCATCTCTAGCAAAGCAGTGTATCCTGTCGAACATGTCTTTCCAGGCTGAGAAATACTGGATACCCCTGAACTGACACCAGAAGCTAAGCCAATTGAAGTCAATCATTTTTTGTTTATATTGTGGCATCATCCTGGGTGAAGGCAGCATGATGCTTAGGGCTAGGGTCATACCTGCTTGGGACACAATCTGAGATTTCAGTCATTTCTCTCTTCATATAGTCCAGAGTCTCAAGTCATTCACCCCAACATGGACTATAACAGAGTCATAATTGTACCTGTTGAGTGACCTTATCCTTGTCCAGCCTAGTGAGGGGGATATCTGTGCGTCTCACTATGGAGTCTCCTATGACCAAGATATTAGGTTTTGAGGTGTTTTGCCTTAGGGACTTATTTGGTGAGACACTGATGTGTGTTATTTGCAGTGTTTCTATACATGTTGAGGTGTGTGCAGACAATTTGCGCTTGGGAGGTCTCTGATCTTTTGGTAGGCTTCTACTGAGTACCTCTGCGTATGTGGGTTTACATGTTGTGTCCTGAACTTGTGTGAGAGGTGAAGTGCATGAGCTAAGAACCTGTTTGATGCCTTGTTTTTTTTGTTATGTGAAAGGATGGTTTCTAAATTGATAGTGTAATTACATCTGTCACATACGGCAGTTGTTTTTTTTCAGTGGTTGACTTGAGTATACATGAGGCAATTACTATATTGCCTCATGATGCCAAAGTCAATCAGGCTGGCCAGAGAAATGGAGGGAAAGTAACCATCTATAAAGGCAGGTTTATACCATAGTATTGTTGGAGAGTGGGTAAGTTAGATCAGTTTATGATGCAGGAATAACAGAGGGGTTTATTCTGTTGACAGTTTGGGGTGAAGAGCTGTGGTGATGCTCAGTATACAGTTGAGTTGCCTGCAGAGTGACAGGGGACTTGGGATGGTTCTACTGGCAGATGTCTAGGGAAAATTTAAGTTTCCAGGCGTTTGCATTTATACAGGGCAGTGCTAATGCACGATATACAGCTACATGCAAACACAAGGCTTGAATACAGGCGAAATTCAACAGTTTTAAGACAAACTACCAATGGGAAAGCCCCAAACTGAGCCTTTCTCCAGCAATCCCCAACTCAGATGGAACCTGAGCTACACACTTCTGCCACAAGGATGCAGGAAGGCCCTCAATGTACGATGGCTGGTTTAGAACAGCAGTACATTACTTCAAACTGCAGAAAATAAATGCAGAACAAATCAGCAAAAAAAGAAACAGCAATTCAAATTAATACAGTTAACAAAGTGCAATACAGGCTTTAAATATACTTATTTTTCAGTTATTTGTAGTGGATACCTTGGATTTCAGTTCAGATGCACTCCAGACCTCTGGCTAAAGTCATCAAACTCTGATCAGCTCTGGTTAACTAAGAGCAAAAAGCAAACACGAGGCTTAAATACAGGAGAAATTCAACAGCTTTAAAACAAGCGACCAGTGGGAAAGCCCCAAACAGAGCCCGTCTCCAGCAATCCCCAATTCAGATGGAAACTGAGCTGCACACGTCTGCCACAAGAGTGTAGGGAGGCCCTCTTAATGTAAGATGGCTTCTTATTCTGCCTCTGATTGCTTCTTTTATCAGGCTTTTAACCAGCAAGGCAATCCTCCATTTGTTGCAAAATCCATTCGGGACCTGTAGAGCCTTCTCTTGAGAATATCCTTCAGCCAGCTGCATATGTCAGTCATAATAATTTCCACAAGACTGTCCTCAGTGGAAATGCCTCATTCTTCCCTGTTCTCAATTTATAAACTAAACAATGCCTTGTCTTCACAAACACACACACACACACACACACACACACACACACACACACACACACACACACACACACACACACACACACACACGTTAGTATGCAATCATTTTTAATTAATTAAATGTTTGGTAACAGCACACCATGTAGGCTGGACTTAAGGTCTCTGCATAGTTTAATTTAAGTATTTTTTTAACTCTGTGCATGTGCAAAACATACACTGCAACAGTACAATACTGCCCATCTGTTTAACTTAACAGGGGTCTCTGCACTGCAGCTTTGATAGGTCTTGTTTTTGAAGCTTTCATATCTAAGGTTTACTTTAATTTCTATTACTATTTTATTATTGTTGTGATTGTGTAGCAAGTTTAAAAACACTAATATGGCATCATCGAAATGAAAATAAAAATTGAATGGCAAGTTGTTAGTCTTTGCCCTGTCCAATTTCAGTTGGAATGGTTAACTTGTTAGTTTCTGCCCGGTCCATTTTTGGTTGGAATGGTTAACTTGTTAGTCTAGTACCTGTCCATTTTCATTTGGAATCGTTAACTTGTTAGTCTTTGCTCTGTCCACTTTCAGTTGGAATGGTTAACTCGTTAGTTTTTGCCCTGTCCATTTTTAGTTTTTATTTATTATTTTTATTTATTTACATTTTTTGACTGGCAGAGTCTGACTGGACGCAGGTCCGTTTTCAGCGGAGGCCCGGGGAGAAAAGCTCCATATTAAGTGTTACTGACATTATACAGTTCGAGAAAAATAGTATTTAAAAATTATAGACATTAATCCAGCTGAAGGACATAATACTAGAATAAAGCATAGTTGTAAGACAGCTGTAGAGCATAGTACAATTTTAAAACATGGTGACAGATGTTGAACATGGTTACAAATGTAGATGTGATTCATCAGTGGACAACTGAAACAATTTGTTTTTGAGATGCATAACAGCCATTAGCACTTGTTGCCACAAGAAGTCAGTACTATATGGTAAGTAGCTAGGATTATCAGTACAAGCTTGCTAAAAGTAGGTAGTTAGTGGGGGGCAGAGAGAGGCAGTAGGTGGGTGGAGTGGGTGATATTAAGAGGGGGTGGTTGCAAGGGTATATCCGGCAAGTTTTTAAGTGTGACTTTAGTAAGGATTTGAAGTGGGTGCCAGAAGTTACAGAGGTAACTGATGGTGGGAGGGAGTTCTAAAATTTGGATACATTGCAGGAGAATAATGCATCTCCAGCAGAGTTATTGGCTCTTGTTACCTGTAGGAGTTTTTTGTTGCTGGATCTTAGTGGTCTGGTGGTTAGGTAGGGTTGGAGTAGATTCTGAAGGGATGGGACTTTTAGTGGATGGTTTACTAGTTTGTGGGTGAGTGCGAGTTGATACCATTGAAGGAGGTGAGGGAGCTCTAGCCAGCCTAATTCCACCAGTGAGAGACAGTGGTGACTATGGTAGGAAATCCGTGGCGAATTTGGCAATTTTGTTGTAGCAGGTTTCAAGCTTATTTAGGTCGCATTGTCTTAGGTTAGTAAATATTGCAGAGGCATAAAGTAGGGTGGAGATAAGGTGAGAATTTGCTACTGAAATCTTTACTGCTTTGGTAAGTAGTTGCTGATTTCTATATAATGCTCCTAGTTTTTTGTGCACTTTAATTGTCATGGATATGTGAATGTCAAAGTTCAGTTTATTGTCTATTTCCACTCCTAGTAATTTGGTGTGTTCTGTAGGATGGATAGTGGTGTTGTCTTTTACTGTGATGTTAAAGTGAGAGTTGTCTTGGGTAAGTTTGGTTGGTTGGAAGATTAGTAATTTAGTTTTGTTTGGGTTGAGCATTAGTTGGGCATCGGATAACCAAGTTTCAACAGAGGAAAATGCCTCCTGTGTGACTTTTTGCAGTTCAGGTAAGGAGTGGGCTGTGCAGATGATGGCCGAGTCATCTGCGTATTGTATGAGTGTGCCATATGTGGTGGCCGAGGCTAGATTATTGGTCAAAATAGAGAAGAGTAGGGGTCTAAGGATGGACCCTTGGGGAACCCCTATGGAGACTGGTAGTTGGGGTGGTTATCTTATTAGTCTTTGCCCTGTCCATTTTCAGTTGGAATGGTTAAATTGTTAGTCTAGGACCTGTTCATTTTTGTCTTACTGATGAATTATGAAGCTAAGAATAGAAATGTGACACTTCCTATTGCAACATTTTAACATACCGTTCAACCTCTTAGAGCAAGAAATCTGGACAAAGACAAAAATATTGGGGGGGGGGGAGACAAAGGTACAAGATAAAGAACATTTTTATTATTGCATTTATAAACTTAGAAAGTTGCTAGAATAATACGTTTTGCTTTAGCATGCATTTTCTGATGGATTTGAAGTTTGAAACTTAAATGCCTGTCATGGTTTAGTGACAGCAGTCTCCAGTAATTTGAAAGAAAACTAATTTTATGAGGAACAAATAAACAATAAGAGGCAAAAATCTGGACAGTTTAGAGATATGTATCTTAATTTTATTTTTTTTTTTGTACTTTGTCTACCTGAAAGCAAGATGTTGAAGTTCAAAACATCTTACGTATGAGAGACTCCTTCAAGTTGTCAGATGTCAGATTGTCTGGAAGAAAAAAAATGATGTATATTCACATCTAGAGACAGCTTTGGAAAATACATCTGCTTCCTTTTGAATATATTACTGCGTATAACAGAAGGAAAGCTAAGAGATCTGTTGACATTTAAAATTTCAGGCATTTGTTCTGATTAAGTGGATAACAAAGTAGCCTGATCTCTCAGCATGCTTTTTAAATGAAAAACAAATTGTAAAAACCCACCAGTGTAGTTTAGTGTTTTAAGTGACTAGATATGAACAATACATCTTGCTCAATGAATTTGATACTTACAACCTCAAATTTGAATATTTAACTTGGGTGTGGATCATAGCTCTCAACCTCTAGAGTAAAGGTTCTGAACAAAGCCATAAACAATGGGGGGACAAAGGCCCAAAAATAAGGATAATTTTGAAATATTGCTCTTACAAACTTAGAAAGTTGATAGAATAACAGGTTTTGCATTAGCATGAATTTTCTGAAGCATATGAAGTCTGAAACTCAAATGTCTCATTATTTTCTAACTTCAGTCCTCAAAAGATTTGGCAATGATTTGCCAGCAAACCACAATTTTACAAGTAACAGGCCAAAAATATGAGGCAAACATCTGGACATTCTGAGAAAATCTGTACAGTTAAGAGGTATGTGATCATTTAACCAGGAAACCATCCATGCTGCCCTTGAAATTTCATCAGTACAATAACATAACACCCAAGGAACCGTGTGGTTATGTGAATTAGTGTAACTTGTATTAAAGATCTGTTTATGCCTGTGATTTATACCTACAAAGTATCACTACATTGTCACTCACTAATGTACTGATAACTACGCAAAGCATAGCATCAAAAACGCACAAATAAATAACTTGTTGACAAGCTACACTGATAGCAAGACAAGTCTCAAGTTCCTGTAATGATAACTTTTTCTAGAACATTCCTGTAAAGGATTTGCTTCACTGTACTGATTTAGAGCAATTTTTGACATTTCTGCCTTTCTGATGTCCAAGCTTTTCCTTTTTTATAATTTTATGAGGAATGTGGATTGCAATTCAGTTTCACATACAAGTCAGTAGGAATTTTGTTGAACAAAGCATTGTTGCTACAGTTCTGCTTTCCACATGTGAATGTTTTGTATGAGGCACTTAAGAGTTATACAGTACCAAAGTTCCCAATAAAAATTACCATAAAGCTACTAAGCCTAATATAAGCATGTCCTGTAATAAAGTCTACATTTATAAATAAATGCCAGTAAGAAAAATATAAAGTTAAATTCAACAAAAAAAGAAATTGTGAAATTAGAAAGCAAATAAGATACACACCACAAAACAGGACAGTACCAGCTTTCAAAATTACCCTAGCTGTGAAAACAAACCACTTACATAAAAAAGTCTTCCAGATCAAACTGGAATCACTGCTTAATCTCAAATGTTAAAAGCAAATGAGGACCCTTAATTACATCAGAAATCTACAAGGGAAATTTGTGAATGTAATATTATCAAGAAATGGTGATAACCTAGCTGCAGAAGGCAGTGAATGTACTTGAGGGGAAATAATTGTGCAGAATTCACAGTACCCAAAGGCATACACCAAAATGCCCTAGACACAAGTGGAGACACCATTTATATTAAACTGCAGATAAGTACTTAACTTTATTTGTGGCAGTAGTTTTGTGGAACCAGATAACATACCTAATGGGTTCTTATGTGATCAGGAAACAGCTAACTAAACCCCTGTCAGTCATACTGAACAAAATGTTAGCATGTAGAAATAACCCTGATCTATGGCAATAGGGTACGGTGGTTTCCATTCAAGGGTGCGGGTCATATCATACCCACATAACATTATTCCCATTAGCCTGACAGTATTTTATGTAAAAATCGTGGAGAAAGTCTTAATGGAATTTACACAAAATTACACTGGGGGAACTGTATTTTTTAGATATGGAACAGTAAGGGATTCTGAAGGACTTGTCAGAGGGAGGAAGAACAGAAAGGTGTTTTTGAAGAGATAACAGCTGGATTTGATGAAGGACTGAGAAGGCATGCCTTTTAGATTAATTTTGCTAAGGCACTCCACTAATCCAAGTAAAAAGG
>NC_056735.1:998525471-998540471 GCF_019279795.1 Protopterus annectens | reverse complement strand
GACCCTGAGAACTTCAGGGCTTATTAGTTTCACCAGTATTATTTGCAAAGCTGTGGCACATATTGCATTTAAACTAAAACACTGATGCAAGGAAACTCATTTCCCTGGATAAATACCAGTTTTGCTTTGTACAAGTCAGATGATGCCTGCTCCATCAGGCTGAGTTCTTTGAAATGGGTACCTAGATCATAAATAAGTGGCATGCAGTCCACACTGCTTATCTAGACCTTACCTGGTCATTTGACACTATCCACCCATGTTGAAATTATCAATAAGCATTCCCAACTCAACATTAACCCATACATAGTTCACTGGATAAGTAACTGACTGTCTGACAGAACCCAGAATGTAAAGGTCAAGGGTGTTTTCACAAGACAGAAAAATGTCGGCAGTGGTATCCAAATGGACTCTGCCCCCACCTCATTATCAACCACCACATTTTTCCCCATTTCTGTGTGGGATTGAGGTGCTGTGTCAACTGTCACCACAGCTCTTGATTCAGAGTTAAACCCCTACCTTCTCTTACAGTCATGCTTGACAATCACAAGTTTTATTTCGTACCATCCACGTATCTCTTGACTGGGCATCTTTATTTCTTCTTACCTTTTTCCTGTTTCTCCTAAATCTTTTTTACAAAATCATCTTCTGCTTTCCTGCACATGTAACCAAACCACCATAAACCGTTTTTCTTGACTTTGTCTACAGTTGTGGTTGCTTTGGCTTCTGGCTCAGTTCTTTGTCTATTCCACTGTATATTCTATTACTCTTCTCTGGCACCTCACCTTCATCACCTTAAGCTTTGTCAGTTGCTCTGCCTTCAGTGCCCAGGTTTCTGTGCCATACAGAAGCACTGACTACACAACTGTTCTGTAAACCTTACTCTTCAGTTCTTTGTAATTCTTCTGTCATACTCTATCCCTGACACTCTCTGCCAACTGGTTACAACTCTGATTCTAGCTTTGACTTCATCATTCAGACTTCCCTTCTCCACACCTCTCAGATACCTGAACAGTTCACCTATTCCACCAATTACCTGTGTCTCAATTATCAACGTCTTCTGATTTCTCCATTTGCTCACATGACCACTGTCATGTCTGTACTCCGTTTCATCTCATGTGCCTTCAGTTTTGCATTCCAGTCCTCTACCTATTGAAACTCATGTTCAGAGTCTGGTTGTAATGGTACATCATCTGCATTTAGCAACTTTGTTGCTATGTCCTCTCTGATCTGTTTTCTACTGTAGTCCATTACCAGTATGAACAGGTGTTGGTATACAGCTGAACCTGAAGCACACCTACTCTCATTGGGACTCCCTTTTTGTGTCTGAACAATGTTTGTACTTGTGACATTTGGTCCTTGTACATAGCCTACCATAATTCTGCCAATGTTTCCAGGATGTTGAGCTATCAAAAGACTTCCCGGATTGTCTTTCTTGGGGCCTTGTTATATACTTTCTCCAGATCTAGGAATGCCCAGCTGGATTATCCTTCTCCTCTGTCTATCTCATCTTCCATCTTTTACTATTCTGCATATTTGTTTACCAAACACACTCAGCAACACTTTCATGCAGTATGATAGGAGTTTGAGACCTCTGTACTGCCCACAGTTATAAATGTCCCCTTTGACTTTCTACCCTGGCACTAGAATGCTTATTCTCCAGTCATCTGTGCAACACCTTTCTTTCCATACTACTAAGAGTACCTTCAGGAGCCAGGTCTCCCCTAATGCACACATCTTTTTTTTTTTTTTTTAAGTGCACCCAACATCTTAATCATATGTGCCATGACTTCATCTGGGCCTGCTGCTTTCCCTAACTTAATTTTCCTTAGTAACCTAAAACTCCATAACAGCGTACTCAAAGCACATATAAAACAAAAAACACCGACCACAACAGCACACTGATTTAATACGTTTTAGCACTTTCATTCCAGATCAAGGGGAACTTCCTGAGAAACAAAGTTGCAACTTCCTGCAATAGTTTAAAAAGCCATAAAAGGTATTGACTGGTGCCTTTAAGGCTTTTTAAACTACTGCAGGAAGTTGCAGCGTTGTTTCTGAAATTGCAACTTTGTTTCTGAAGAAGTTCCCCTTGATTTGGAACAAAAGTGCTAAAATTTATTAAATTACAGTGTGCTTTGACATTTTTGGTCAGCATTTTTTGTTTTACATTTTTAATTTTCCTTAGTAATGTTCTTGCTTCTCCCAGGATGGGTTGTTTTTCCTCTTTCATCACTGGCTGTACATGAGGCAATGCTGCTTCTGTGGAGTTTTCTTTACTCAGAAGCTTCAACATCAACTTTTAGAGCTAAAACATAAGCTCTGTTACAAAAAGACACAAAATATTAGGAACAAGTAAATTCCACAACATAAATTAAAACCAATTACAAATAATGAAATTATTCGATATGCAGGAACCCAGAGTAAACACACACTAAAAGATAATAATAATAACAATAATAACCAACAACCAGACTACTAAATCTGTAGTTAAGTCCCTAAAAATGCACAGAACACTGGAAACAATATTATAAAATTTTAACAGGTTCCTTGCTGCTGCTGAATAAACAACTCAGACTTGAAACACTGCAGAAATACAATGTACCATAGCTACAACAAAGCAACATTCCACAAAATGGCAAAAACATGACAATGCACAAACGTATTCCCTAAATGCATTCTTCAGGACAACATCCTTCAGAAAATATAAAGTTAAGAGCCGGCAACAGTCAGAAACATTCAATCACAGAACACCAATGTTCTAGAACTCCACCAAATCCACCACAACATTCTTCAAAAGTCCCAAAATTCTTCCAGGTTTCCAGATCAAGAAAAATAGTCCCCAAACATCATACTCCCAGTTTATTCGGAGCCCAAGTAGACTGCCACCATCTTCAGACATGCATAAAACAAGTACTCCTTTCCTCCTCCTTTGTTGGCCTCATGACTCTTAACCAGACTGTTGCTGGCATCGGTCGTAATAGTAAGACACTACCTTCACCTCTTTGTTATTGTTCTTGTTCATTTACAAACTGGTTTAGCTTCCTTGTGTCATGTGCAGAGTCCGTTTCAGAATCTGGTAGAGTCTCTCTGCTGCATTGTTCTTAGTCACTGCTGCATTGTTCTTAGTCACTGCTGCTGTTCTGTTACCTTTTTTGCCAGCCAACATTTCTTCTTGGCTTGGCCCATGTTTTCCATCTCCCATTTCTTCTAATAATTTTCTCAACTTCTGCATTCTACCACAGGCTTGCATTACACACCTTATTTCCATACGTGGCACACCTGTATGTCTGCTCTTTTAGCTTTACACATGCTGCATACCCCCTCCTCTTTGGTATGTATTTGTCTGACATACGCCATTATCAACAGACTATAACTAACCATATTTGATGATGTTTGCAAACTGAGGCTGAAGATGGATATCAAATCCCATTCTGATGCTTAAATTTCCAACAAGGGCTAGGCCAGACAAAACCTTAGTGTAACAGCCATGAGGTTATCTTCAACAACAAGAAATTTAGCATAGTTTCCTTACCATATAGAAACATCCCACTTAAATGTGACAGTCGCCAGGGACTTGAGGGTATTTGACACTTGGCCTTCAGTAGTGGTTAGAATACCCTACTTTGCACAGTTTATCCCTTATGGTATCGCCTCAAGGCCCAAAGAAGTTCTAGTATCACTTTATCCACCCTTTATTATGACTGTCATAGAATATGATGTAGCTTTCAGCTTGTACCTTGTTAAGTAGCTAAACCAGCTTGACAGACCTCAATGTTTCCTCAAAAAATGATCTCAGGTCTAAGTTCTCTTTGCTACTCTTATAGACTAAAAGCCTTGGCCTTCTGCTCAAGGTGATATAGACACCATCTACAGTGCTATGAATGGCCCAGCACTCTTAACTCCTTCATTTAAACAGCACCAATAGTAATGAAGACATCTGATCTGGAGATACAAACTATACCACCGCATTGCATGACAAATATCTAACCTAACATATCCCCATTTGTGCAACAGTATGACCTTACCTATAAACCAAAGTACTTCACTAGCAACATTTAAAACAAGTCTGGATGACTGTATGGGTGATCACAAACTTTTAAATGGAGAGATATGGAGATATTCTCCATAGTCTGGGACATTGTTAGTATCCCACCAGTATTGGATAATGTGGCAGAGTTTCTCAATGGTCTTGATGGTGTCATTCTCGCATCATGATCTTATGACACAGTGGCATTATCTGCAGCACTCCATGTAGTGGGAACACCCACTTCTGTGGGTACAGAGACCCTTTTTTATGTCATTGCTGAGCACACCGGCATACTATAGCCTAGCATACCAAATGTAAGTGTGTGTTCTGCATGGGCTTCTCCTGTGCCCTAACCAGATGACACAGCCTCCGATATGTGCACTGCCTCTGGAACAGACATACCCACCACAGGAGAGAGATAAAGGGGTGCTTGACAACATCATGACTCATATACTGTCATATAAGTAATTATATGATATTCAAAAACTTGTTAATGTGAGTCTCAGACTAGAGAAATCGAATTACCAAAAATCCAGACTTGTAGATACCTAGTCTGACATTGACATATCTTGGAATATTCCCTTTTTTCTGAGGTATAGCAATCTCAGAGTTGATATATATGAATTCATTGGGTGTGGGGAACTTGCTGGCAAAGAAAAAAAAGCAGCTTTAAAGGCAACAGTGATGTTAAATGTTTCTGGATTTTTTTTGTTATTCTGAGTCTTAAGCTTATGTGTCTTGGGATTACAATATGCAGCCTTCTCTGACATGCATTTAATATTGGAAAGCAACCAGAAGATGTGCTGATAAGTGCTCCAGATACATACAGCTGTTATGCACAACAGCACTGACATGTGAAAGGACATGCAGCAACTGAAGAGAGATCTAGAATATCAAAACAAAGAGATGGTGCTGCTGCTGAGGTCACTGATAGAGGCATTTATGGAGGCAATGTTGACTATGTGAAATGTTATGACTGCCCTCCAGTCTGCATCAGCTGGCCATGGTTTGAAAGGCCATGGGAAGGTCCCACCAGTCCAAACACAAAATCAACTCACACAGGGTGTCTCATAATATAGGACACAGACCTAAGTGCGTGCACCACTGGTAATGTATACTGTTGTGTGTTTTGACACCCCTGGACATGCTTACAGACATTCCTAGGGCTTTGCCCATGAACCACCTCTTCAAAGTGGCCATGTAAGATCCTATAGTTCATTCCCATTCCTGTCATGTGACACATCAATCCCAAACATGGCTAATTAGTAAACATGCTGCTGGCGGTCTTGCAGTTGTACCCATGTGCTCATGTGCAAGTCTGAATATTGTGTATTTTTCAACACTGTGCCTTCAAGTAAACTGGCTCTCCAAATGACTCACACTGTGTGTGTGGCTGCTATCAGTGCTGTTTCACATAGTGCACTATCAAGAACACCAACTTTTGACTAACCTCATGAATACCCTAGGAGTATCAAATTACATTTGCTGAATCTGACCACAAGACTGACCCTTATAATCATTTTCACAATCTTATGCTATGTATTCCTTAAATAAGCTACAATGCAATCTATTTTAGCAGACTCACCACCATGACTTTCAGTACTGATTCCCTCTGAAATGCTATGGTTCTAAACATTTACTACATACAGTTTCAACTAAACTAAACTTTATCTACACCTCACTCTGCATAAGTACAATCCCATTAACTAAGTCTTGTAATACAACATACATACATAACTGTATTTCTGTCTCCAAGCAAATTTTATTTCCAGGGCACCCACATTTGTTTTACTGTAACTGAGCTTGTAAAGAAATGCATTCATGTCTACAGAAAGTATACAGTTAACAATAACAGTTTTTCCATACAAACATTCAAAGAGATAAATTACTATAGCTATCACAAAAACTTCATCATCATTTCTAATATTGTTAGCTTGGTTTCGGTAGACCTTAACCACTTAACACACCCGGCCCCTTTTATTTTTAAATAAGTCAAGTGTAAGCAATCCATCCATTCATCCACAGCCCCTTTTGACCATTTTTGCATATGAGGTTAGCCGGGGTGTCACATTAACAGCTGCATCCATCTAGAGCAAATGCTCATTCCACTGGATAGCTACAGGCTATTAGCTTCAGTTGTAGGTTCTTAAATAATAATAACTTTCTAGAAAAAAAACTAAACCAAAGGCTACTCCTTCATTTATACATTTCACATACACAGAATGCACATTTTAAATTTAATTAGCAAACAGTTAATGCTTGCTATTCAAAGTGATCATAAGTTTGCTACATTAAATTGTGCACTAGTATCATGAGGATATTCAGAAAGATAGGTAATGCAACAACAGCACAAAATCAGAGTTGTCACAGTGGAGCATGGCCTGATGACGCTTAGCTATGTAGTGGGATCAGCGCAGCTTTGTTCTGACTTACTTTTTGTGGAATGTCAGCCATATTACTGGCATTAACTGTGTTACAGTAATATAGAGAAGTAGCTGCACTGTTGTTTGTCATAGGACCAGTGTGATGAGCAGTAAAATGGCAGCCCTAGGCTACATGCACTCACAATCGCAACAAGTATCTAACAGCTGCTTATACACAGTTTGTACTGTATAATGCTGGCTCACTTTCCCAAGCCTCTGCCTCTCACTTGTGGATCAAGCTGAGGTGGTGGCCTCACATGTCACTACAGCAGTGCATTCACTGCTCACCAGAGTGAATAACGCTAGTGGCATCACTCAGCTACCCTGACAAGCTGGTTCCAAGCATCTTTTAGGTGCTACTGACAAGATATTTTTGTATCTTCTGAAAAGGGACTAAGTTTTCTGAGTGCATCAGTCATAAGCCCTGCTGAATCCAGTGTCTGAGGAGGCCATATCCATTATGTAGGCTTGAATGAGGAGCAGAATGGTACTCCCATGTGCATGGCTGCACATTATGTGACCATGTGAGCTGTACAATTGTACAGCAACAGTCCACTACTGAAAATATCACTAGTACAGAGTGGTGGTGTTAAAGGCTTTACAGTGTCCATGCATGAGCTTAGTGTGCATATCCTACTAGCACAGGAACAGGCAAGATCAAGAGTGATAGCGCTGCCTGCAAGTAACAGCATAATTCTTTATGACTCACAGGCAATCAAGCTAAGTTATCTGATTAAGACAATCATAGTGCTTTGAGTCCCATTGTAGCATGGCAAAAAGCCTGGCCACCAAATTGCAGAGATTGCTTTAAGATCAGTAAGTCAAAAATAGGAATTTAATGGAGAAGATGGAGAAGATTTTGTATTGTGATAGGACAGTGTACCTCAGAAATGCACTAAGCACCCACAGTGCATGGCATTAAAAGGTACAGATAGGAAACAGTAGGTTGGATGAAGAGACAGTATAACACAAGCGCATGTCATGTAGCTGTCCATCTGGGGGGCAGACTCAACCTGAAATACAGAGCATGGCTCCGTTGCATGACAAGTGAAACTCCAGGTGTGTGGGGTGTAGCCTGTCAAAGAGTCTATCAAAAGGGCATGACAGGTGTGGGATTGGTCACACTGCAGCCTATGTACACAGACTGCAAGACATGTTGCAAGGGATACAGTGCCTCCTGTAGAGGGAGATGAGATGCAAAGGATGTGTGCAGCACCACTGATCACCAGCACAGTGCTGTAAGAAGGTAGGCAGTGGTAATACGTCCATTGTTGCTGCAAGTATGGGACAGGGTGGGCATGGCAAATCAGCAAAAATGCATGCGGCTATCAGGCCATCAAAGATGTTCACACAGACATGGGCAGACACACACACACACACACACACACACACACACACACACTCGCACGCGTGCGTACAACCACAGGTGTACATTTTTATTATGGAACCAAAAGAATGGCAACAGCTGGAAGTTCGCCCCTACAATGGAGGTGTTACTGAAGGCCATTCACATAAATGCCATGTGCATCCTTCAAAAAGGTAAAATTGACAAGGCTTTCCAGGACCAGATGTGGCACAGAATAGTGCATGACATAAGTGTTGTTGGTGACCATAACAGAACAGCAGTATAGGTGTGTTGCAGGGTCACAATGTGATACTGCATGTCAAGACAAGATGTTGCCTGGGATAGGACCATCACACAGGTGTCTCACAAAGGTGGAAGAGCTCCTGTTAACCTTGTCTGGTGCTGGCAATGATGTGGATGTGGGCACTGGTCTGGTGCTGACAACCCAAGTATCTGTATGGGATGCACCAGATTACTAATGGTATGAACATTTCCAGTTATACACTGACCGGCATATGTCAAAAGGTTACTCAGGAGAACATCTACACTGGTCTGTTCTTCAATTATACCAGGCCTCCAATTTAAGACAACCTGCACCACAGGATATGTATATACTACTCATCAAAGTGGTCTGCACGAGCCTGAGTACTACAGGTGAGGGGAGTGAGGCACATGTTCCAGCACATGCACAAGTATGAAATGTTTATACTTTTATTGGTTCCAGTGGTGGTGGGCATGCAGAACAGGGTCATCTAGTTGATAGATGCAACATTGTCAGTAACATAGGGCAGGATAGGCCAACTAGATGACCCTGTGAAAAGTCAACCCACATGAAAGACTGATAGAGACCACACATGTACCAGCTGTGGACATCACAGGCAATGCATGGATGGAACATTGACATCATGTACAATACCCTGTGCACAACACATGGCGGTTGGAATGGAAGATCTTCTGGTTGACATATTACACTCCATGTGGTAGGGGTTTGATGGCAATAGGGGAGCTATCAATAGCATCAGGATCTTAGTGAAATGGGCTACATTACATAATGCCTGCACAGGGTTTGCTGACTCCAAGCCATATCTGGTCCTCCTCATGTATTATGAAGTTTTTGTTCTTATTACTACCTGATACAAAATTTCTTGTTAAAATTCTTAACAGTATACTGTACTCATTTATTTGAGTAAGCAGGTAAACACTGCAGAATCTCTCCAAACCATGTAACCTTTGCTTATGCATTATTCATTTATTGCATGCATGCCTGCTGCATATTCCTTTGCCACCATTACATCTGTATATCATGTACTACAAATCTTTCCACATTTGTAAATTATTCTACTTGTTAATTTTTATAGCATGTTTTTTCTTTCACCCCAGGCAGTTTATGAAGTGAATTTTTTCAGATCAGTCTGTTACTTCAATCAAAAAATGAGCTTAGATTAGTAAATGCTAGGTTCTTTCAAAAGTTAAGAATAGAAAGAACATCTAACCTGTCATTCTTGACATATCCATAAGAACTGGTGTCCTCCAGATGACATACTTGTCCAGAGAATGGTACAAATATAAAGAGGAGACTGAGCCATCAGTCTGTTGTTCAAATCTAGCACCTAAGCATAGACAAACTACACTAAAGACAAACTTTTTTCAAAGGTAGATAGCTTACTTTTCTGGGGCAATGAAACCAAAATGGACTAGCAACAGATAAAGAACATATCCCTCCTTCTCTGCTCTGCTCCTGTACAACATGTCAATCCATGCATTTTTAAGGTTTTGTGTGTTTCCTTCAAAATTTGTATAAGATGAAACACATTCTTATTAAATATATGCTTAAATATGTACTTCGTTGCAACAAATTTTGTTTTTGGAGCTTTTCTCCTCAGGTTTCTGCTGAAAAAGACTAACCCGGTTAACAAATAGCAAATAAATAAATAAAACAAATAAACATGTTAGTAAAACTTTATTAACTTTGGGTAATGAAAACAGCATCAACCATAACCAGACTGTGCCAGCTCCACTGCCATAGAGGGATAACGTCCTGACAATGCCCAGGTAACCGGTGAGGGATAACGTCCTGACAATGCCCCAGGTAACCAGTGAGGGATAACATCCTGATAATGCCCCAGGTAACCAGTGAGGGATAATGTCCTGACAATGCCCAGGTAACCAGTGAGGGATAACGTCCTGATAATGCCCCAGGTAACCAGTGAGGGATAACATCCTGATAATGCCCCAGTTAACCAGTGAGGGACAACATCCTGACAATGCCCCAGTTAACCAGTGAGGGACAACGTCCTGACAATGCCCAGGTAACCAGTGAGGGATAACGTCCTGATAACGCCCCAGGTAACCAGTGAGGGATAACATCCTGATAATGCCCCAGGTAACCAGTGAGGGATAATGTCCTGATAATGCCCCAGGTAACCAGTGAGGGATAACGTCCTGATAACGCCCCAGGTAACCAGTGAGGGATAACATCCTGATAATGCCCCAGGTAACCAGTGAGGGATAACGTCCTGATAATGCCCCAGGTAACCAGTGAGGGATAACGTCCTGATAATGCCCCAGGTAACCAGTGAAGGATAACATCCTGATAATCCCCAGGTAACCGGTGAGGGATAACATCCTGATAATCCCCAGGTAACCGGTGAGGGATAATGTCCTGACAATGCCCCAGGTAACCGGTGAGGGATAACGTCCTGACAATGCCCCAGGTAACCGGTGAGGGATAACGTCCTGACAAGCCGCAGGTAACTAGTGTTTAGCTACGGCCTCGGGTGCTTGACAGACCTGGCAATGAAAATGCATATGACCATTGCCCAGGTCTGTGGGCAGAGGGGGCAATACCAGTCATGGGTTCATAGGAAGGGGGCAAGCCCATGACTTGGGTACATGCTTGTGGCAGACTAAGCCACTGATCTACAGTATTCTTCATTAAGCGTCTTCAATCATGTACTTTGACAGGAGAAGATGTTGTAATTCTTGTGGTGAAGCTGATCATCCATTCCCCCCCAATTCCACCCCGGGGGTGGCATTAGACCAAAAATAAATATCCTGATTGTGACTGACTAAGTGACACCCTTCCTGAAAGTCTGAAAAATTAGGTCCAACTGGGGAGGCTTGATAGTAAGCATGACCAGAGGGCAAAAGCATAAAGAAAAAAAAATAACCAGAGTGGGTAGTGATGTGTTACTTACTCTATCAAATAACAAATGTACCAGAAATATATATCAGGGCCGTAACTAGGGTGGGGTCAAGGGGGTGGCAGCCATGGGTATAAACTGTTAGGGGAAGTGAATGACAGGTACCAGTGGTGTGAGATTGCAGTACCACCATTGACTTAGGAAGCTGAAAGGATGCTGTAGCTTAATAAATGAATGCAGTTACTCCATTTGGTTCATGGCTAAAAGCTGAAAAAGCAAGCAGTGTTTGAGTAACTGTAGCATACGGCTTATTACATTTGTAGCACTCAGATTAGCAGTGTTTGAGTAACTGTAGCATGCAGCTTGTTACATTTGTAGCACTCAGATTGCTGCAGCTACAGAAGGGGAGAGGACATGTTTTGGTCTTCAGCTTTGAGAAGACTTTTTTTTACTCCACTGAGGTGGACACCCAGTCTGGGAAACAGCACAGGATGCTAAATGTCCTAGCTACAGTTCTGCTGTAAACACATATGCACGCAAATATTATATGCACACAAACCTTTATATACATATACATACAAGTGTATGTCAGAGGATCAAGTTCTGGGAAACTCAAGCTTCATGTGGTTAAGATTATATGTCTGACTTTCCAAAAACTCTGAAGACTCGAATGAAACAAAACAAAAATCTACACCACCCCCCACCCCACCCACACACCCTACAAATTATATATACCAACTCTGAGACCACACTATAGTGGGGGAAAAAGTAAATTCCCTGACCCTCACTGTATTGCAATCCCCATATAAATGTTTCAAGTTTTCGGAAAGTATGGACTCTGACGTATGAAATTTGGGTTTCCGAAAAAACTCAGTCATCTGACATAAACCCATATATGTGTGTGAGTATATGTACATATAAATGGATCTATGTAAGATGACTGAGTTTTCAGAAACCTGAAATTAATAAGGACGAGACCATATGATGTGTGTACATATACATCACACACACACACACATATATATATATATATATATATATATATATATATATAAATACATATATATATATATATATATATATATATATATATATAAATACATATATATATATATATATATATATATATATATATATATAAATACATATATATATATATATATATATATAAATACATATATATATATATATATATATATATATATATATATATATATATATATATATATATATATATCACACACACATGAACGTATGCCTGTTTGCGTTTATAATTCAGGTCAAAGTAAAAACAAACAAAATGTTTAGAACAAATGTCTATAGTAACTGACAGTTATTTCTGACTCTACAAACATGTTAAGGTAAAAATGTGCAATGCGCAAATACTTAATTCCTTAGAAAAAAACCTCAGAAATGCATGAGTTAACTCCTTAAAAAGCCTCAAAATATATGAATTCAGTACAACTTATCCCACCTACCACATTCTTGACTGTTACTGTATTTATCACATTCATATGAAAAGTGGCATTTAAATTATAGTAAAGGGTAAATACCATCACAGTCATGCAAAAAGAAAACAATAATTAAGAAATACTTTATGTGTCACTAAACTCCCGAATTATACACAAACAATTGCACAGGTAATAAAAGAGACTCACCTATGAATGACTCACTTTTAGTTACATGGATGAGCAATGCCAAGGTACAAAGAGGAGTAACCAGAGGCACAACCTTTATGCACATCAACACTATTCTTTCTCCTGTCTCAAAGCACATGCAATAAATATGTTCATTTTACAATAATGCCACGAAAACTGGTTAAATGTAATGTTCTTTGAACAAGTTTACATGGAAAGCTTACTTGAAAAAATACTCCTACACCTTGACAATGTTTGTTTGTACCGATGGCCCTGAACTTTTTCTCCAAATGGGTGTGTGTGTATATGTATATTTTATATATATATATATATATATATATATATATATATATATATATATATATATATATATATATATATATATATATATATATATATATATATATATATATATATATACATACACACGCACACACACACACACACACACACACACACACACACAACAGCAAAAATGTGCAGTCACAGCCCTTAAGACTAAACAACACACCTGATCCACTTGTAATAGGTGACTATCGTCAGGCACACTGACGTCCCGCTCACCAGGCTGAACAAGGAGAGGGTCACGGTGAGCAGCCTGTCAGGCACTAGGATCCGCCACATAACACAAGCACTCAGGTCACTCCAAGGCAAGTACAAATATGACTCAGTCATTGTCCATGCTGGTGTGAATGACCTGAGATGTACCTCCCTGGACTACATGAAAAGAGACATAAAGGAGCTCTCTGAGCATGTAGCCCAGGCCGGTATGACCCTGACCTTGAGTAGCATCTTACCCTCACCAAGAATGATGCCACAATATGAAGACAAGATGATCAATTTCAACAATTGGCTTAAGTACTGGTGTCATTCAAAGGGGATCCAATGCCTGTCAGCTTGGGATGATATGCTCGACAAGCCACGATGCTTCGCTAGGGAGGGCTTGCATCTGTCACCCCTGGGATTTCGGATATTGGCAAAGGCTCTTGCTACCCCCATAGTGCCTTTTTTAGGCAAGTCTCAACAAACCCACCTCCATAGGTATCACAAGGGATAAGAAACTAAGAGTAATGCTACTCAATGCCAGAAGTCTAAACCTCAAGATGCACGCACTCGAAACTCTCCTTAGCATGGAGAACATCTTTATCTGTGCAGTAACAGAAACCTGGTTCAGGGCTCCTGAGAGCACACCAGCACTACCAGGTTATACCTCATACCATGCTTTTCGGCCCCAAAACTTGGACCGAACCACAAAAGGAGGGGGAGTATCGATATTCAAAGATACCCACACCTCCAGGTTGGTGGCAAAGCACAAAGCATCAGAGACTATCCATGTGCAACTAACAGTGGGTAAAACTGCCTTCCAGTTTATAGCCTGCTACAGACCACCCTCCCAAACCCAGGAACCCCACTCGGCCTTCCTGAGAACACTGGAAAATATGAAGGTCTCTCCAAACACCATTATATTGGGCGACTTCAACTACCCAAACATAGACTGGGAGCATTACTCTAGCTCCAACACCCTAGCCCAAAGGTTCCTAGAATTTATAAACTCAAATGCTATGGAACAACTTGTTACCACTCCCACAAGAGGAGAAAACATACTGGACCTGATCATCACCAACATGGGGACTCTATGCTCCAGACCAGAAGTGTATCCCTCACTGGTAAGATCAGACCATAAACTAATCTCACTGGATATTCACATCCCGACCCCACCCCCTGCCCAGAAAACCACAGTGAACAACTTCTCTAAAGCAAATTTCACACTCCTCAAAACTGAGGTGGAATCCTTCAAAGCCCCCGGGCCTGCGGAAAATACGGCCCAAACCGCAGAATCCTTTATAAACGCATTCTATGAACACCTTCAGGAATGCATGGATCATGCGATCCCAAATAAAACCAAGACCCAATCCTCCAAAGGCAGACGTCCTGTCTGGTGGACCCCAGCCATAAACAAACTATACAATAGAAGGAGGAAGCTACTAAATGATAGAGCAAAATCCCAAAAAGGGAAGGCATCACTGATCAGTATTAGCAAAAAACTACGGGCACACATAAAATTGTCTAAGGCCAGCTTCGAGAGAAAAATTGCACAGGATACTAAGGATAATCACAAGGCTTTCTTTAGTTATGTTAGGAACCTGGGTGGTAATTCCCAGATATGCTCAGAATTACTCCAAAATGACAAAAAATACACCAAACCCACAGACATTGCCAACATCCTAGCTGACAGGTTCAGCGCAAACTTCTCCCCCCCCCTCCCCACCAAAAGGGCAAATCTCTATCCCAGCAGAGTGCTGCCCCCCTGACATCTCAGATGCTCAGGTAAGAGCCGCCCTCTCCAAAGCAAAAAACACAGCATCAATGGGACCAGATGGTGTACCAGGCTGCGTCCTACATGAACTCCAAGAAGAGCTAAACC